>NW_027509301.1:0-182824 GCF_048541705.1 Temnothorax americanus
CAAAAGCACCAAAAAATTAAAAATATTACTTATTGGGGCACATACACAGCTGTCACCTGACGACAATATTTGCTTAAAACAAAAATTCTACAGTTTATACGTACATAATGTTTATCATCCACCCTTGGGAAAACATGTAGAAATAATATCGTGTAAGTAGAAGTAAGATTCAATGCGTACAAAAAAAACACACCTATAGGCTTTTCTCTGCCCCACCGTCTCTGCCCCACAACGTGACGGCAACCAACTTCCTTAATTACATTATTAAGTCTATTATTAAGTCTATTTTGCGTAGAATATTCATGCACTCAAGATTCTCGTAACGTCCGGTAAACTTTGACGTCTGGGGTCGATATGCTATTTTCAGTCACTTTAATTGTATGTAAATAAACTGTTAAAAACAAATTTATTATAAAGTTGTTTATAATAAATTAAAGTTTATTAGAGTGTTAAGAACATCCTATAGTGGTATGCACTATAAGTGCACGTTATATATATAAACTGCACTTTAACTCGTATTTTGTTTATTATAAATTTTTAAAGGCAAAAATGCAAAGTCGGGCTATTTAGGGTACTACAGATGAGCTTGCTGATTAAAAATCTCCTAAATTGAATAAGATTCATTCGATATTTTGGCTAAATTCTTCTTATTACGAAAAATATTACGAATAAGAAGAATTTAGCCAAAATATCGAATAAATCTTATTCAATTTACAATATTTTTAATCAGTAAACTCATCTGTAGTGCTCTAAACAGCCCGATTTTGCATTTTTGCCCTTAAAAATTTATAATAAATAAAATACGAGTCAAAGTGCTGTTTATATATATACATATTATATATATATATATATATATATATATATATATATATATATATATTAAGGTGTGTCATTTTGGAGCAACTTTGTTTTTTCATTTCACGAATAGCATATATACTTGCAGGAAGGTAAAATAAGATACCTGTTAAAGTTTGAGCCCTCAATATTAATATTAACAGGTCGCTCATCGCGATTTTTTATTTTTCATTTAGTAAGATAGAAAAAATTTTATAACTATTTAACAAACAGTAATACAGCATTGCTCTACATAGATTTTTGTAGTAAATTTACCGCTCTACAAAAAAGATCTCCTATCATTTTTTCATAAATTTAATCGTTCAAAAGATATTCAAAGTTAAAGTTTGATAAATTTTATAAAACTTGTTTTTGCTTCTTATGAATTTTGTATCATATCGACTATTAAAAATTATGAAATAATCAATACATATTTTTGTAGACAATTTAACAATCTACAAAAAAGGTCTCTCATATATTTTTCATAAATATAACCATTTAGACGATATTAAGGGTTAAGAAAGGGTGCATATATTTGATCGACTATACTAATTGGCAAAAATTTTACATAATTTTACACGACGTTTTGGGTCCTTCTCAAGTAAAAGTTAAGGTTTAAGGTTAAAGTTTAAAATTATTAGAGATAATATATTATTAGAGATAATATTATTAAAGATAATATTATTAGAGATAATATTATTAGAGTTAATATTATTAGAGGTAATATAAATAAAAAATATTTAAAGTGCAATTTTCTTAATAAATAATATTAGTCAAATATGCTTCCTGCTTAATACGCAACCGCTATTTAGCAACGCTTGCTGGCAATAACGTATGAGATATCCCTCGAAAGAAATGTTGATATATATAGGTACGCATTACATATTGCGGGGTTTCTTTTTGGCATACATAGTATAATTAAAGTTACCCAAACTACTTAATTGCTACATGCAGAGTCATACATTTATGGCGTTCGGGGAGCGCGCTATTAACGCTATTACATCATTATATCTTTATCGCTCATCAGGTGTAAAATAAAGATGAAATAAGCAAATAGCGCTAATAGCGCGCTCTCCGAACGCAGCCATTATTGCACGATAACACAATTCTTGTATTGAGTATGACTTTGCTTATTTCTCTATGATTCGTATAAATCAGAATTTGACATATACGATGAACTAAAAATTACAGCTGTCAATGCTCAAATATTCGAATAATTACAATTGCGCACACATTCGGATATTTGGCTCACGGTATTTAAACACCTGCGCGATATTATATTATTATTATATTATTATTCTATTATTATATTATTTATTTTATACATATTTATAAGAGTGTAAATTATCGGTATTAATTATTCAAATATTTGAACGCGTTGAAGCTTGAGTAACTCGCCAGATTAATTTTCTGGTGAAAACTCGAATTTTACTTTGCAGTTCGCACTCGTGTTTTATAAATGCCATGTATATATTTGTTCGGTGTTACATCACGAATTGGAAAAATGTGCGTTTTTCACAAATTTCTAGCATAAACATGTTCTTATTAGGTCTAGCATAAACTTGTCCTATTGACATAAGTCAATAGATGTTGTCAATCTAAACATTCTAAAGAAGATGCATAGCAGTATAGGAGATCTTTTTAAATTTCATCTAACGTCGTTACACTCACTTAAATATGGCATGCCGTTTTACTTTTTAATAGCAAACATTTTTAGTATACAAATAAAAACTAATTCTCCAATTTACAATAAAGAGAAAAATGGTTTAGAAACATTATTATTATGTCTAGGCATAAAAATAATTAATTAAAATTATGTCTAGACATAATTTTAATTCGTCAAAGTAAAATTTAACGAAAATTGGATGGCACACCGTTTTACTTTTCAATAGCATAAATAATATTGTACTCGATATAAAAGTTTCGAAAAATAATTGTCTAAGAAAAATTGCGATTTTTATTAATGAATTAAAATTATGTCTAGACATAATAAAAATTGGACGAATTAAAATTATGTCTACACATAATAAAAATTCGGTATTATTTTTATGTCAAGACATAATTTTAATTTATCTAATTTTTATTATGTCTAGACATAATTTTAATTCGTCCAATTTTTATTATGTCTAGACATAATTTTAATTCATCCAATTAAAATTATGTCATAACATAATAAAAATTGATAAGGCGAGCCGTTTTACTTTTTAATAACATAATAAATATTCCATTCAATACAAAAGATAGAATAATAATTGTCTTAAGAAAAATCGCGATTCTTATTAATGAATTAAAATTATGTCTAGACATAATAAAAATTGGCTGAATTAAAATTATGTGTACACATAATTTTAATTCATTTTTATTATGTCTAGACATAATAAAAATGGGATGAATTAAAATTATGTCTAGACATAATTTTAATTCATGAATAAGAATTGCAATTTTTCTCAGACAATTATTTTTTGAAACGTTTATATCAAGTAAAATATTATTTATGCTACTGAAAAATAAAACGGCGTTTCACAGCGTTTTATAAAGAAATGTAGCATTATTCTTATGTTAAGACATAATTATAATGCATTTTTATTATGTCTTAGCATAATTAAATCTTTCACTTTGCAAAATTTTGAAAAATTGAATGCAATTTCGTAGGAACACATTGAAGGCGTGCATTATTTAAAATGTACAGAATAAATCGCATTTTTAAATTTTGTAATTTACATGCTTCCACAATTTAAGCGTGTCAATTTTTATTATGACATCAGTTATTTAAATTTAGAAGCATTTTATTTTTGCGTTACATTATGAAAGTAAATCACTTTATAAAACCATTCTTAGTAAAGGAAAAAATTTATTCACCTTATTTTTATAAAAGACTATTTCCGTATTACCCACTTTTCTTATTTAAAGCTTAAGAAGGTTTAGATAAATAGTATTTCTTTAAATATTGCTTCCTCATAGAGGAAGCTTTGTAATGGTGAAAAATTTTTTTTTCGAGATTTTGATGGAATAGGTTAGAATGTTCTAAAATGTCGAAAAATCATATTAGTAAAAAATGTCCGGAAGTATGTATGTATGTGTGTGTGTGTGTGTGTGTGTGTACGGATTTTTGTACACGCATCTACTTCTACAATTTTTTAGATACCAGTTTGAATTTTTGCACACAAATAGAGTATTATAGAAAGTATGTCCTCCTCAAATTTTATTGAAATCGGTCTACCGGTATAGATTTTATGCAGATTTTCCTTTTTTTGAAAAATGTGTTTTACGCTGCCGCTTTCTCAATATTTGAGATAGCGATTTATTTTTAATTTTATTATATTTTCCAGTTTTTTTTTCTAACCCCTATATTTCATATATAATTCATTAAAATTTGATTGATCAGATCTCGTATTACACACATTTGAAATTTCGAAGATTTGTACATACATAGAAGCTTTATAAAACTTGATCTGATCAACCAAATTTTAACCAATTATATATGAAATAGGGGTAGAAAAGACTGGAAAATATAATAGAATTAAAAATAAATCGCTATCTCAAATATTTATAATATCGGGCTGATTTTTTTATCGATAAAGTATTGTTTTAGTTTTTAAGTGGACAAGTATTTTTAGTATTTTTTAGTGAATGTATATAATTATTTACGCAGTCCCCAAAAGAGTTAAGTGTGAAATCAGAACCTTTGCTAACAAAGCTTCCTCTATGAGGAAGCCAAAACAAATAAATACCGATAATTATACCTCGAATAAAATAAAAACTTGCACACTTAGGAACTATGAGGAAGCAATGTGCAAGTTTCTACTTGCACAATTAAAAACTACGAGGAAACAATGTGCAAGTTTCTACTTGTGTATATAATTGTCGGAGATTTTTATCATGTTGAGTCAATAATGCGGTAAACTAAATTTATGTTTCGACACAATAATTTACCGAATAAAAATTCTGTCCAAATATAAAAACAAGCACAAGTAGAAACTTGCACATTGTTTCCTCGTAGTTTTTAATTGTGCAAGTAGAAACTTGCACATTGCTTCCTCATAGTTCCTAAGTGTGCAAGTTTTTATTTTATTCGAGGTATAATTATCGGTATTTATTTGTTTTGGCTTCCTCATAGAGGAAGCTTTGTTAGCAAAGGTTCTGATTTCACACTTAACTCTTTTGGGGACTGCGTAAATAATTATATACATTCACTAAAAATACTAAAAATACTTGTCCACTTAAAAACTAAAACAATACTTTATCGATAAAAAAAATCAGCCCGATTTATAAATATTTGAGATAGCGATTTATTTTAATTCTATTATATTTTCCAGTCTTTTTTCTACCCCTATTTCATATATAATTGGTTAAAATTTGGTTGATCAGATCAAGTTTTATAAAGCTTCTATGTATGTACAAATTCTTCGAAATTTCAAATGTGTGTAATACGAGATCTGATCAATCAAATTTTAATGAATTATATATGAAATATAGGGGTAGAAAAAACTGGAAAACATAATAAAATTAAAAATAAATCGCTATCTCAAATATTGAGAAAGCGGCAGCGTAAAACACATTTTTCAAAAAAAGGAAAATCTGCATAAAATCTATACCGGTAGACCGATTTCAATAAAATTTGAGGAGGACATACTTTCTATAATACTCTATTTGTGTGCAAAAATTCAAACTGGTATCTAAAAAATTGTAGAAGTAGATGCGTGTACAAAAATCCGTACACACACACACACACACACACATACATACATACTTCCGGACATTTTTTACTAATATGATTTTTCGACATTTTAGAACATTCTAACCTATTTCCATCAAAATCTCGAAAAAAAAATTTTTCACCATTACCAAAGCTTCCTCTATGAGGAAGCAATAATTTAGAATTTGTATTACGCATCCTGACATTATTTAATTTACTAAATTAAAATTATGCTCAAATACAACGCACAACGTGTATAAAAATAAAACCAGATTTTTATTATAGCAGGACATAATTTTTAATCCTACAATTATTATTATGTCAAGACATAATTAAAATTCAGAATTAAAATTATGTCAAGGCATAATTTTAATTCAACGAATAAAAATTTTATCTAAATACATAAATGTTTAGATGATCAAACTTTGAATTTTAATTATACCCACATAATTTTAATTCATCCAATTTTTATTAGAAAGAATAAAAATTGTATGAATTAAAATTATGTCTTGACATAATAAAAATTGTATGAATTAAAATTATGTCTAGACATAATAAAAATTGGATGAATTAAAATTATGTCTGACATAAAAATAAATCCGCATTTTTATTATGTGTACACATAATTTTAATTCATACAATTTTTATTATGTCTACACATAATTTTAATTCAGCCAATTTTTATTATAATTCCGCATTTTTATTATGTGTACACATAATTTTAATTCATACAATTTTTATTATGTGTACACATAATTTTAATTCATACAATTTTTATTATGTCTAGACATAATAAAAATTGGCTGAATTAAAATTATGTGTACACATAATTTTAATTCATTTTTATTATGTCAAGACATAATTTTAATTCATTTTTATTATATGTCAAGACATAATAAAAATGAATTAAAATTATGTGTACACATAATAAAAATGCGGAATTATTTTTATGTCAGACATAATTTTAATTCATCCAATTTTTATTATGTGTACACATAATTTTAATTCATTTTTATTATATGTCTTGACATAATAAAAATGAATTAAAATTATATGTCTTGACATAATAAAAATGAATTAAAATTATGTGTACACATAATTTTAATTCAGCCAATTTTTATTATGTCAAGACATAATAAAAATGAATTAAAATTATGTGTACACATAATAAAAATGCGGAATTATTTTTATGTCAGACATAATTTTAATTCATCCAATTTTTATTATGTGTACACATAATTTTAATTCATTTTTATTATATGTCTTGACATAATAAAAATGAATTAAAATTATATGTCTTGACATAATAAAAATGAATTAAAATTATGTGTACATACACATAATTTTAATTCAGCCAATTTTTATTATGTCTAGACATAATTTTAATTCTGCCGCTAGGGAATTTTTAAGTCCATTCTTATGAATCAAGCTTGAATTCGATGTCTAGGTATCCCAGGTTGCCGATGACGAGGTCCAGATAGTGCGCTTCATAGTTTTCGGTATCCAGGTGTTATCGTACGTTGAATTCGATGTCTAGGTATCCCAGGTTGCCGATGACGAGGTCCAGATAGTGCGCTTCATAGTTTTCGGTATCCAGGTGTTATCGTACGTTGAATTCGATGTCTACGTGTCCCAGGTTGCCGATGACGAGGTCCAGATAGCGCGCTCCGTAGTTTTCGGTGTCTAGGTGTATTAATACCTTGAGTTCGATGTCCACGTGTCCCAGGTTGCCGATGACGAGGTCCAGATAGCGCGCTCCGTAGTTTTCGGTGTCTACGTGTATTAATACCTTGAATTCGATGTCCACGTGTCCCAGGTTGTCGATGACGAGGTCCAGATAGCGCGCTCCGTAGTTTTCGGTGTCTAGGTGTATTGATACCTTGAATTCGATGTCCACGTGTCCCAGGTTGCCGATGACGAGGTCCAGATAGCGCGCTCCGTAGTTTTCGGTGTCTAGGTGTATTAATACCTTGAATTCGATGTCCACGTGTCCCAGGTTGCCGATGACGAGGTCCAGATAGCGCGCTCCGTAGTTTTCGGTGTCTAGGTGTATTGATACCTTGAATTCGATGTCCACGTGTCCCAGGTTGCCGATGACGAGGTCCACATAGTGCGCTCCGTAGTTTTCGGTGTCTACGTGTATTAATACCTTGAATTCGATGTCCACGTGTCCCAGGTTGCCGATGACAAGGTCCACATAGTGCGCTCCGTAGTTTTCGGTGTCTACGTGTATTAATACCTTGAATTCGATGTCCACGTGTCCCAGGTTGCCGATGACGAGGTCCAGATAGCGCGCTCCGTAGTTTTCGGTGTCTAGGTGTATTGATACCTTGAATTCGATGTCCACGTGTCCCAGGTTGTGGATGACGATGTCCAGGTAGCGCGCTCCGTAGTTTTCAATGTCTAGGCGTATTGATACCTTGAATTCGATGTCCACGTGTCCCAGGTTGCCGATGACGAGGTCCACATAGTGCGCTCCATAGTTTTTGGTGTCCAGGTGTAATCGTACGTTGAATTTAATGTCTAGGTGTCCCAGGTTGCCGACGACGAGGTCCACATAGTGCGCTCCGTAGTTTTCGGTGTCTACGTGTATTAATACCTTGAATTCGATGTCCACGTGTCCCAGGTTGCCGATGACGGGTTCCAGACAGTGCGCTTCATAGTTTTCGGTGTCCAGGTGTAATCATACGTTGAATTCGATGTCTAGGTGTCCCAGGTTGCCGATGACAAAGTTTAGATAGTGCGCTCCATAGTTTTCGGTGTCCAGGTGTAATAATACGTTAAATTCGATGTCTAGGTGTCCCACGTTGCCGAAGACGAGGTCTACATAGTGCGCTGCGTAGTTTTTGGTGTCTACGTGTATTAATACCTTGAATTCGATGTCCACGTGTCCCAGGTTGCTGATGATGAGGTCCAGATAGTGCACTCCATAGTTTTCGGTGTCCAAGTGTAATAATACGTTGAATTTGATGTCTAATTTTAATGAGGTTTGTTAATTATTTTGGCTAAAATTTGGGAAAAACGAATTCGTAATTTCGACCGGCCAACATGTCGAATTACGGATTCGTTTATCCTAAATTTTAACCAAATTAATTAACGAATCTCATTAAAATTAGACATCAAATTCAACGTATTATTACACTTGGACACCGAAAACTATGGAGTGCACTATCTGGACCTCATCATCAGCAACCTGGGACACGTGGACATCGAATTCAAGGTATTAATACACGTAGACACCAAAAACTACGCAGCGCACTATGTAGACCTCGTCATCGGCAACGTGGGACACCTAGACATCGAATTTAACGTATTATTACACCTGGACACCGAAAACTATGGAGCGCACTATCTAAACTTTGTCATCGGCAACCTGGGACACCTAGACATCGAATTCAACGTATGATTACACCTGGACACCGAAAACTATGAAGCGCACTGTCTGGAATCCGTCATCGGCAACCTGGGACACGTGGACATCGAATTCAAGGTATTAATACACGTAGACACCGAAAACTACGGAGCGCACTATGTGGACCTCGTCGTCGGCAACCTGGGACACCTAGACATTAAATTCAACGTACGATTACACCTGGACACCAAAAACTATGGAGCGCACTATGTGGACCTCGTCATCGGCAACCTGGGACACGTGGACATCGAATTCAAGGTATTAATACACGTAGACACCGAAAACTACGGAGCGCGCTATCTGGACCTCGTCATCGGCAACCTGGGACACGTGGACATCGAATTCAAGGTATTAATACACGTAGACACCGAAAACTACGGAGCGCACTATGTGGACCTCGTCGTCGGCAACCTGGGACACCTAGACATTAAATTCAACGTACGATTACACCTGGACACCAAAAACTATGGAGCGCACTATCTGGACCTCGTCATCGGCAACCTGGGACACGTAGACATCGAATTCAACGTACGATAACACCTGGATACCGAAAACTATGAAGCGCACTATCTGGACCTCGTCATCGGCAACCTGGGATACCTAGACATCGAATTCAAGCTTGATTCATAAGAATGGACTTAAAAATTCCCTAGCGGCAGAATTAAAATTATGTCTAGACATAATAAAAATTGGCTGAATTAAAATTATGTGTACACATAATTTTAATTCATTTTTATTATGTCAAGACATAATTTTAATTCATTTTTATTATGTCAAGACATATAATTTTAATTCATTTTTATTATGTCAAGACATAATAAAAATGAATTAAAATTATGTGTACACATAATAAAAATTGGATGAATTAAAATTATGTCTGACATAAAAATAATTCCGCATTTTTATTATGTGTACACATAATTTTAATTCATTTTTATTATATGTCTTGACATAATAAAAATGAATTAAAATTATATGTCTTGACATAATAAAAATGAATTAAAATTATGTGTACACATAATTTTAATTCAGCCAATTTTTATTATGTCTAGACATAATAAAAATTGTATGAATTAAAATTATGTGTACACATAATAAAAATTGTATGAATTAAAATTATGTGTACACATAATAAAAATGCGGAATTATAATAAAAATTGGCTGAATTAAAATTATGTGTAGACATAATAAAAATTGTATGAATTAAAATTATGTGTACACATAATAAAAATGCGGATTTATTTTTATGTCAGACATAATTTTAATTCATCCAATTTTTATTATGTCTAGACATAATTTTAATTCATCCAATTTTTATTATGTCTAGACATAATTTTAATTCAAAATTTAAAAGAAATATGTGTTTAAACATCATTTTCATTCGGTGCATTAAAATTATGTCATAACATAATTTTAATTCTCAATTTTAATTATGTCTAGACATAATAAAAATTAGATGAATTAAAATTATGTCTTGACATAATAAAAATGAATTAAAATTATGTGTACACATAATTCATCATTTTTATTATGTCTAGACATAATTTTAATTCGTCAATTTTTATTATGTCTAGACATAATTTTAATTCATTATTAAGAATCGCAATTTTTCTGAAGACAATTATTTTTTGAAACTTTTATATTGAGTATAATTTTATTTATGCTATTAAAAAGTAAAACGGCATGCCATACTTAAACGTATAATAAACATGTATCTACATACCTTTATTATTTTGAAACATTTTTTTGAATTATTTGGAATTTCTTTCTTCCGTTTCTCTTTTCGTTTCTCGTTGTTCCTTGCAATTCACATACAATATTAACAAAATAAATCCGAATTTTTATGATGTCTTGACATAATTTTAATTCATCCAATTTTTATGATGTCTCGACATAATTTTAATTCATCTAATTTTTATGTTGTCCACACATAATTTTAATTCGTGAAATTAAAATTATGTCGGGACATAAAAATAATTCCGAATTTTTATTATGTCCTGACATAATTTTAATTTGTCCAATTTTTATTATGTTTGACATAAATTTAATTCATTATTAAGAATCGCTATTTTTCTCAAGACAATTATTTTTTGAAACTTTTATATTGTGTATAATATTATTTATGCTATTCAAAAGTAAAAAACGGTGTGTCATCCAATTTTTATTATGTATATCAAATTTTTATTTAATGAATTAAAATTATGTCGCAACATCACACACACATAAAAATTAAATCCAATTAAAATTATGTCGACATGTAAAATTAATTCCGAATTCTTATGATGTCTTGACATAATTTTAATTCATTAATAAGAATTGTGGACTATATTATTTTTTGATCTTTTGTATTGAATGGAATATTTATTATGCTATTAAAAAGTAAAACGGCTTGCCGTACAATTTTTATTATATTCCGATATAATTTTAATTGGATGAATTACAATGATGTCGGAACGTAATAAAAATTCGGAATTATTTTTATGTTCCGACATAATTTTAATTTATTCAATTTTTATTATGTTCGACATAATTTAAAATCATTAAGTAAGAATCGCTATTTTTCTTAAGACAATTATTTTTGGAAACTTTTATATTGTGTAGAATATTATTGATGCCATTAAAAAGTAAAACGGCGTGCCATAGACTTTCAAACGTTTCATTGATTAATTATACAAATAATTTGTAATATAGTTAATAACTTTGTTGCAGTACGATAAATTCAGAGTTGACGGAATTAGTTTAGCTTATAATATCTCAAACATTTAAAAGCTGAAATATTGTTAAAGAAACACGGTAGTTAAGAGACACGGTAGTGTCTCACTCGAAGTACACGCGCAGCGAAATTGACATTAACGGGAAGGTCTAATGCAAATGTTCGATTTAATATGTGTAATGAACTTGCACATTAAGCAGATACTGATGTAGAATAGATAAGTATATAATCTGTACTCGAGTGTATCTTGCTACAATGTATAATTTGATAAATAATTATAGATTTGATGGATAGTCTAGAAAAACTTTAGATAGATATTAGTTATAAAATTATTCTACAAGAAAAACATAAATACCTAAAAAATGTTTTTATTTAAATCATGAATATAAATGGAAAAAGTATATCTAATATAATAATGAGAAAAACTAATTAGCTATAAATTAAATTAGAAAGAAAGACATCTAATTTTTTCAAAAATCTAAGTAAATTAACAATGTAAATTATGTACAAAATTACATACGAAATATTTTTTAAGTTTTTATGATGACTTTTACAGATGACTTTGGACAGATAAATCACAAGGTAAAGTTCTCTTTGACGATAAAAGAAATATTTTATGCAGAAAAACGTGCATAAAAATGTATAGTTTTATTATTTTAATAGGAACTTCCTGAAGCGGAAGAACTTAGATATTTAATGCTGAAATATTTTTACATAATTCATAAGAACTTGTACCACATAATGATAACATAATGTTGACATTGTGGACTATATAATGCAGTTGTGCGGAACTGTTATTTTGAGTCCATTAATTAGTGCGATAATCTAACTAACGTTACACTTTTAGAGAAAATATGGAAAACTTATTCCGTATTCTTATCGTACCCATATATCCTGTCACTTATGAACATGCAATAAATATTCCGGATAGTTAGTGGATGTCACTAACAATACGTAACACACGCAATTTACTATTTTCATCGCGAGATCCGTGTCGGTTGATATAGTACTGAAGTGTCGACTTTATTCTTTTTATTACACCTTTATGACTTTTACAAACTTAATATTTAATTTTGCATATATGATGCTTGCGAGAAAGGCACTTGCGCGGAAGCATCGCTGCGTATGATCAGTGTCACTTCACAGTGTAAGAAGCGTAATGTAGACTCGAGTGCACGTAGATTGTAGATTTACCAGACTTGCAATTGGTCGTATATGACGTTCAAAAGATCGCAATCAATTTGGATTTAGAGCAACTGGAAAGATAGGTATCGATAAAATAAAAAAACGGACACTTATTCTCAAATTATAAATTATTAAATGATGCACGCTTAAAACGTTTTGACAAGACTTAGGCCTAATTGTTCCAACTTGTTGGTAAACTAACTATAATTTAACTAATTTAACTAACTAATAGTTAAATTATATATATGTCTTTGTTTATATCCTTTACATTAGACAAAGATAGACATATGATTTAATTATTAGTTATTATAGTTAGCTTACCAACAGATTGGAATACACACACAACCGGCCCTTAAAGTGTATAAATTTAAAAAATCTTTAAGAATGTCTTGTCAGAAAAGAAAACATTGTATCGAAAAAACCGAATTAATATGTAGAAGATATTTATGAATTATTATGAACCAATGTATGTGAATACGCATAAAAAAATCGACGAAATAGAATGAAGAAGAAAAATAGATATTAACTTTAAGTTTTTTATGGAAGAATATAATTGTTGCACACGAATGACTTCGGTTCGCTTGAGAATTTAATCTTCATGGCCGAAACTCGTCTCGCAGCCGTCGCCATGTTTAGAAGTGTGTTCTTGGGCGTGCGGTGTGACGATGCATTGTAAAATATTAGATATAGCTCAAGCGCCGTATATTACGTGAGTTACCCAATTGCGAGTCGACTCACGAGGGACACGGGCGTGACGTTCATTCCCGTGGATGGCGCACCTACGTCGCGGTAATTTGTGATTACATTATGCTGTAACGTGCAATGAGTGATAAACAGGGTGCACCCATTTTACCACCCCTTAATCGGGGTGCGGCTAGTAATGGCGGAAATAACGGAAGTTCAGCTCAACAGATTGTCAGTCTGCAGCAGGTTCTCGCTACCGTTCAAGGCCTCAACGTGCTTGCTACTCTATCAGTGGGCAATAGTTCGTTAACTGTTCGGTAACAGTTCAATTTAATCTTCATGGATGCCTGCAAAATCGACAATTTCAATAAAGAGAACGTCATTACGGAAGAAATTAATAAACGGAAAATGATCAAAATAAAATCAGAGACACATCAGGATTCCTATTGGATGCTTAGAATGTCGATAATATTTTTCAAGATCATCGGTCTCGCCACGTTTGCCCATCACATCGTCACGCGGAGAAAAAGACCATCGTGCGCATTTTATTACTCCAAATTTGGGATCTTTTACAATGTCGTATTGAGTTGCTTAATAATCGCTTCGAACTATTTGTCGATACCGTTCATCCTTACTGTACAATATGAGAATAAGTCAAACTTTACTGTATGCCTCACGGTTCTGCAAGCTATACTTGGCTCCCTGGTGATCTGCGCGATTTTACTGTCTTACTGCATCAATCAGAAATCCTTGGTGCGGATTGTTAATCAATTAATAGACGTCGAGCACGAAATGGATCGTCTGTATTTTTTGTATCGTCCGTTGCGACGACAACGTATTTTCTATGCCGCGACCATCGTCTGCGTCTTGAAGGTTTGCCTACTGATTCTTCTTCTGACCACTGAGACCCTGGCCTTTCACGTTGGCCCGATCGCCTGGCTGTCGGACATTCTACCGACTCTTCACGTGGGTTGGCTGTTGATACAGTACTTCCTGTTGGTCACGATCATTCAAGCGGATTTCGCCGATGTGAATCAAGCGATAGAGAGCCTTACCGGAGTCGGCACACCTGATCCTCAAACGCAGTCTTTCTATCAAACGCGTCGTGTTGTATTCAGCAATTCCACAGTTCATCAACTGCTGCAGCTACGAGATATGCACTGTCATCTTTGCGAGATATCCGAGGACGTGTCGGATTTCTATTCACTGCCAGTATTGCTCGGCGTTACTTTTCTCTTTGCGACACTCACATTTAAAGGCTACTATCTTCTCGCGCCAGCTCTAACCGGTGATATCTTAGAGTATATGATTCTTAGTAACACTATCATCTGGTTAATATTTCTTATTTATCCCATTTCTCTCTTCACCAACAGAATCACCAAGACTTTAAACGAGGTAAGATAATCGGTATAATAATAAGCTATAGATTTTGATCGTATTTTAATCGAGTTGTTTTAATTGACAAACATTTTTTTATTAGCAAATAAAATCCCATGTATATATTAAAATGTTTTACAAAAGTGTGCAGCATTGTTCTAATTATAAATTAATTTTAGATAGGGAAAACGGGCAAAATAATACATAGCCTTTTAAGATGCACGATCAGTAAAGAGTCAAAGTCAGAGGTAAGACACAAAGTCACATGAAACTTTTTTATGGACAGTAAATACTCAACGTAACGACATTTATCATCTGTCATTTATCTGTTGCAGCTCAAGCAATTTTCACTTCTATTGCTACATCACAAAGTACAGTTCACAGCTAAGGGATACTTTGCGCTCGATAACAATTTTCTTCATTCGGTGAATATATTTATAATGTCGTACGGATCTGATATAAGTTAAGTTTTCTTCATTCATTTAATTTTGATTATTAGCTGATCGGCACGGTGGTGACGTATTTGGTGATACTTATGCAATTTCAAATGGGCAGTTCATCATAGCCGCTGTAATTGAACAAAGAAAGATTTATTTAAAGTAAAATAATAAATTGAATATCAAAAATAACAGACGTAATGTATAGCGCAATGTTCCTTAAATTGATATTTAAAGGTCAGTGAAATGGCATCGTCATGCAATTGCAGCTGTGTAACTTTCTATATTATAACTTTCTGATGTATTCAAACTACTCTGATGTGCAGAATTAAAGAACAAAAATTCTAATATATATTATATATATATTATATATGTATTTATGTAAATTAAATGTGTTAAAATTAATTTGTTTAATATACATTATATAATTAAAAAACAGTGTTTGATATTACGGAATATAGTGGTGAAATGGAATTCTAGTACAGATTTTTAATGTAAATTGTTTTTCTTTAAGGCTATTCGTTGTTCATAATTGTTCTCACGAAAAGATTTTAAGAATCAATTTTCTTTTACAGCACAAATTATGTTTTTTGTTACACCGGTTCTTAAATATTTCGGGCATGTCGTTAAGCACGAAATCATCAAAAGCATTATAATTTGCACAAGACGATGCAGCCCAGCTGGTAACATAGATCCCACGTTTTGCGATGTATGTTGTAATAATGGCAAAGACAATAGTAAATCTTTCAGTTTTAATTCCACATTATTTATTTAAAGTAACACAGTATGATTTAAGATATAATGACAGGCATTAGCTACTTTCCTTGTCAGCTCGGAAACTAGTTTCCGAGACGCGGTTTTTTCTACCTAATCACAACCAATTAATACTACGTCGGCGATTATAGCCCATCAGCCATCGTGAATTCGCTGTGATACACGTGAAACCGTGATCTTCGAATGAGAGAATACGCTTCTCTCTTAAGGTGGTTCGGCTAGTACCGTATGAGTCGTCAATATAAAGCCTAACTTTTTTTTTTTTAAGAAAAACCATTTTTATGGATGTATTCTAGACACTTGTATAATTACTGGTTTTATAATGTAAATTTTTATTCGATTATGTATCAATTTATCTACTGATAAATGTAAACAGTGTAAGATTTGACTTCAGTTGACATTCGCCTCTTGTCGCGACAATATATGCATCTTTTTGCTGTAAGGCAACTATCATGCCAGTGCCATGTGTTTAAGTGTATTTAGGTTTTTTTTATAACATATATTTTTAATTCAGATATTTTTCTTCGACATATGCTCTGATGGCCAAACCACCTTAATTAACGCGTCAAAGATCACCATTGAAACGCACACATATCATACACTTTTTTATATATTAAAGTATTCTCATACTATACATTATATCCATAAATTTTACTATTTTCACGTTTATTTTTGCACCTAAGATTGGGGCATGCCTTCCACACTCCTTCGTATTTGTCTATTACGACTCGATACTCATCTGGCTTACACCATATCGAATTGTTTTATATTGCAACCTCCGCTTAACAAACATATTTCATGCATGTTTTTAAGTGATTTATATTCGCACGTTTTCTCTTGACGTAAAAATTTACTTAAAAGTATAGGTATATACTTTCCAATGTGATATAAATATTTCATATTGTTTTAACTGTAAGTCTTCTCTTGAGCCTTTCTATGAATTAAATACACATATTGCAAGACGTAATATCTCCTTGTTTTTTTCTCCATTATTTAAAACATGTTTTCTCAAGCAACTTTGTTAGCAAAATGGCCGTATAAAAAAATATATCGTGATTATCGTCTAATTATTCAGTTTTCTAGGAATTTTATACGAATATTTAATAAGCATTTTGATAAGAAGCTGATTTAAGGAGTTAAAGTTTTACTGAAATCTATCATTATCGATAGATTTATCGCAGATTGTTGGAGAAAAGATTTGCTCATTTTCCTATTTAGTAAATTCTGGACTGATTCGTGCCAGTTACTTGTTAATATACAAATATTCGATCGGAAAGCTTCAAAGTTAGTTATCTCTGTTATGTTATGTAATTTTAATATAAAAAATGGATTATAATTTAGTAAGTTATTTTTTGCTAGAAGCAAAGTTGGAAATTCCTTTTCAAGAATAGCATAGAATTTTTACTAAATTAATTTAAATAATCCCAATTAACAAACAACTATTTATAATTTATATTATCCGATAGAATATCTTTATTGTTATTTAGTAAACTTGCAAAGAGTTACATGATTATTTATTAAATATCGCAGGCTGTACACACACACAGACTGATGGTTATATCTTCTCTCTTTAATTACGAACAACAACGGATATCCTTCAAGGGACTGTTTTTTTATCACTCTACACATCGCATGTATATCTTTATAATACGCAAATATTTCGTAAAAAATCTTGCAGTAAAGAAATTAATTTTACTATAATTAGATTATCTCAATATTGTCGCAATTGGGAGTGCCCAAATATTTAAAAGTTATGATAATAGAGAGTTTGGAAAAATGCTCAAGATCTTGGCCAGATCAAAATTTTAAGGAGTAACAGAAGTATGCAATGTATTTCTTAAGTATCTTTGAGAATAAATGTTATCTAAACTAGAGTAAGAAAACTAGAATAAAAAACCTTTTTTTAAGTTAGTTTCTCGATTATCTCTAGCGAGTGACAGGCGATGTCATGAATGAACCTCAAAGAGGGTTGTTCCACAGTTTTGTAGCAAAATAAACTTTTATCATCTAAATTAGAGTATTAGTAAAAATTTCTTTTTTTAAGTTAGTTTTGATTATCTTCAGGTAGCGAGGGGCAATGAATGTTTCAAAGAAGATTGTTCCACAGATCTGTGTTAAAAGGCCGCTTTCGTAAAATTTTCAAGATAATATAGTATTTTTCGAAATCAGAAAAGTCAATATCATTCTATCATTTAAGGATAAAAAAAATTTATCTATACATATAACATTTTCTCCTCTTTTCTGTTCTTAGGAACAAAATAACTCCTACAGTTTCTGTTTCTCAAGGTATCGTATTAATATTATTAGAGAGAATAAATAAAAAATATCTATAAAGTGCAATTTTCTTAATAAATAATATTAGTCAAATATGCTTCCTGCTTAATACGCAACCGCTATTTAGCAGCGCTTGCTGGCAATAACGTATGAGATATCCCTCGAAAGAAATATTGATATACGCATTACATATTGCGGGGTTTCTTTGGCATACATGGTATGATTATAAAGTTACCCAAACTACTTAATTGCTACATACAGAGTCATACATTATTGCACGATAACACAATTCTTGTATTGAGTATGACTTTGCTTATTTCTCTATGATTCGTATAAATCAGAATTTGACATATACGATGAACTTAAAATTACAGCTGTCAATGCTCAAATATTCGAATAATTACAATTGCGCACACATTCGGATATTTGGCTCACGGTATTTAAACATCTGCGCAATATTATATTGTTATTCCATTATATTATTTATTTCATACATATTTATAAGAGTGTAAATTATCGGTATTAATTATTCAAATATTTGAACGCGTTGAAGCTTGAGTAACTCGCCAGAGCAATTTTCTGTAAAAACTCGAATTTTACTTTGCAGTTCGCACTCGTGTTTTGTAAATGCCATGTATATATTCGTTCGGTGTCACATCACGATTTGGAAAAATGTGCGTTTTTCACACATTTCTAGCATAAACATGTTCTTATTGACTCTAGCATAAACTTGTCTTATTGACATATAAGTCAATAGATGTCGTCAATCTAAACATTCTAAAGAAGATGCATAGCAGTATAGGAGATCTTTTTAAAAATTTCACCTAATATTTTACTTGCCGTCGTTACACTCACTTAACCCTCGGAGAACACATCTATTTTTTCATTCGCGGAGAACACTCTGGGTCAATCTGAAATTTCCAGATGTACTTGGAACATTGTTAAATCAATTGATATAAATAAAAAGTGCCGGAATTATTTACATATTTAAAAACATTCAAAAAAATTTTATTTTTTTGAAAAACGTAATTTACGAAAATTTTTTTTTTTTTTTTTAAATATTTCTGGCCAATTTTTTTAAAATGCTTTCAAGATATTTACGATAAAACTCGAGGTAAGGGTCAAATTGACCCTGTGTGTTCTCCGAGGGTTATATAAACGTAAAAACATGTATCTACTACCTTTATTATTTCGAAACATTTTTTCGAATTATTTGGAATTTTTTTCTTCCGTTTCTCTTTTCGTTTCTCGCTGTTCCTTGCAATTCACATACAATATTAACGAAGTAGAATTTATTGTTGAATGAATAACTACTAAAATAGACTGTTTTGTAACAACATTATCTTATCGGAGATGAAAGATGAGGTTTTTCATGAAATCACAATTGGATACTATTGGCGAATCTTGTTGAATTGTTTCTACGTACAAATACATTGAGACTATGCATGGTAGATCTCATTTAGTTGAGTATAAATTGCAAAGTACTCGCGAAGAGTGACGTACATTGTTTGTTAAATATGGTACAAATATAATACAATTAAAAATCATAGATAAATGATAGAAGTGGACATTATTCTTTGCAGAACAATATAGGTTTTCCGGAAATTAAATAGCATGATCTGTGACTTTTATGTTGCTTAAATGATATTTCGGAAAATAAAAATAGAAATTGTATGTAAACTGTAGAGATGAAAGTTTTGAAACCATCGATTAAAAAAACTTGTGTACTTCATTAATATATGTTTACATCTGTTGTCTTCTTATTAAACGGAAGTTTCTGCTGAGGTAGTACCATTTGCTTTTAAAGGACTGATGCTTTCCTTGGATCGTATTAAATCTACCTGAAATATCGAATCGAAGTATTTATTAATTTCTTTTCAAGTTAGTCCTAAAAATTTGTTTCAATATGCTTTCTTTTAAAGAAAAGCAAAATGAAAAATTGAATTGCGTTTATTGATTAGAATTTCATAAATTATCTAGAATTATCTAGAAATCTTACATAATTATAATTCATATAAATTCAAATAAACGTCATATAATTATAAAGAAATATAGATGCTTTAACATTATTTTTTATAACATTCTATTTTTTTTAATTTTTTCTATTTTATTATAAATAATAATTTTATGAGAACAATTTAATAAATATGAAGTAGTAGGGGAGACTGGGGCAAGCTCGACATCGGGACAAACTTGACACTAAGTTTTTTGCTAATTTAAATCTATATCGTAGAAACTTGCCTTTCCTACTGTAAATGCGTCTTTATGTGCCAGTGTTGTCAACGGATATTGGTGGCATTCAGAGTTATGGTGTAATTTCTAATGCGACATAAGCTTTTTTGATGGTGAAAAGTAATTTTTCTGATCTCTCGAAAATTGCTACTTTTTCATCGAGCTTTACTTTTGCGAATTTACAGGCAAGTGATTTTGATGGAAAATTTGTTTTTTTTGTACGAATCCGATACTTGTTTTTGCATATTTTCAAAATTTTCATGATTTTGGAGTGACAAAAGTGGAAAATGACGTCCGGGGCAAAATCGACACCACATCGTTTTAACGATGATTGTAAAAGCAGTCGTATAGCTCATGACAAATGTGTGCGCACGTCCGATCGCAATTTTTCTGCATTAATTATTTTTTAGACATGAGGTTAGATGATAATTATAAAAATTTAACATTTTTTACTTCATTATTTCCAATGATTGTTTTACTTAATTCCGAATTTTTGTAATTTCTAGATACACGATAAAAAATATATTTTTATTTTCAGACCATAAAAAATAAGTTTTGGATGAAATTGTGTCGATCAGACGAAGTGTCGAGTTTGTCCTGACATTTTTTAATTTGAAAATTTGTCTTTGCGTCACTTTATTTTCTTTTCTTGGAGGCAAAATTAAGCGACGTACAGCAAAACTTCCTGAAGCAATTTTGTACCTGAAGAAACACTCTTTAAATGTGTACTATTGAATTCGCTTGAAAATTTTAATTAATTGTTGAAAATTGTCTTTGAAGAAATTGTGTCGAGTTTGCCCCGGTCTCCTCTGTTGTAGATATTTTATATTTAATATATGTACCTATTGTACATATATATTACACATTTAAGTAAACTAGATTTGCCCCGGGGTATAGGGATAGCCCCGGACATTATTGAAATTTAAGTATGTACCGCGTATCTATGGCCATTGTTTAAACATTCTAATATGCCCTTTTGCGTATCTCGACATATGCAGAATGTTAATAGATACGCGGTATCGAATTTCAATAATGTCCGGGGTGACCCCCCGTTCCTCTATAAAGAACATATACGTACACTATATGATAAATATATATATGCTATACCTTTCAAAAATCATCTTTCTGACTGAGATATGTGACTTAAGATGACATCATTTTTTTTGTTTATACGTAGAATTACATCCTATTATTGACTAATCTTAATAACAATTTTGTAAATAATTTAATATATTTTTAATATATGCTATGCATCTCTTATCAATACAACGAAAAAGGTAAATTTTTAATGCTCATGCAACGGTAAAAAGTTACTAATATTAAAAGCAAAAAAGAAACATGCAATTAGATATTTCCATCTTATTTTACAAAGCTCATTATTTTACGAAATTAATAAGAAAACATTGTATCAGTCCTGTTTTTTTGTAAATTTGTATTATTATACTTCACATTTTTCCAATTATTTAAGATGCATGGTTATTACTTTCATCACTGTGAAAAATTACATACAATATATTTTAAAAAGTTAGTCACTTGAAACAGGAGAATAAGTAATACAAAAGCGAAAAGTAAATAGATGAAATGAATTAGACCTGTATGTGTAACGTCTTTTCTCAGGTCGTTTAATTATTTCGTTGTTTACGTTTACATTAACCACGAGCTACGTACGTAGCATTTCTAAGAGCATAAGCAAAAGTTGCAAAGTTGAGTCTCATAGACCATTACATTGCTATGTGAAGAAAAAGACGTGATTAATCCATAACAGATTCTTATAACAATAATAAACTAAAGAAGTATTTCTTCCTTATATCTTCTCGAATACTTCGCATAATTACAATAGTATTTACCATTTGTAAATTTGTAGTGAAATAAAAACTTGCAATAAAAATTGCCACGAAATTCTGTGCAATCGTGAATTAATATTTTGTATACTTAATGTGTATTTTTTTAATACTTTCGTGTATTTAATATACATATAAATGCTGTTATCGCCGTCATTACGTAATACCTAAGAGCATAATTCTCGTCTACGAAAATCCATGTTTTCTATAAGTCGTCCGCGTCTGTTTGCTTTTTACGTCAACTCGACGAGGATTGTCATGCTATCCTCGTTTGTAAGTTTACTCACAGCAGCGGTGCATGGGATATGTTGCATGCCGGTATATTGGTGCTCTTGCTGTGTGACTTGCCATATAAATTGTTGGTTTTTTTGGTGATGGTGATGGTAGTTAGAATTTAGAATCATTTACGTGTGTCACCTTGATCGAGATCCCACTGTCATCCTCGTCCTCTTCGGTCATCGTCGTCAGCCTCGTCGTCTCGTCGGCCAGCAACGAGTTATCCTTCTTCGGATGCTTTTTTTGTTTTCCCACACTGCGTTAGACAATTACAAACTTAATCAGTTTTAAAAACTAGACAATATCAATTAGAAGTTGATATATTCACATTAATCTTTCTTCTTTTTATTCGAAAACTATCAATATTGTAGTAATTATTAAAAGAATTTTAACAAAAAATTTTGATTAATAATAGAATATTTTTTTTACGTTTTAGTCTTTTATATTTTATAAGAAAGTTTACAATATTAATATGTAATAGTAAACATTACCAAGTTTTCATAATTAAGAGGATAAGGCTAGTGAACAAAGCTGGCCGTGTTTTTAATACGTGCTTAAAATTACTTTATTATAAATTAGTAATATATAATATTATAATATTAATTTATTATTAAAATAATATTGGATTCTATGTTAGAAAGCTAAGTTCTACAAATGTCTAATCATGCTACTATTGTAACTAATCACGTTGATTTTAAATTATATGCTCAAGTTCTTCAACTAAATTGACTAAGGAACGTTTGATTATACAGTTTAACGATTGTCTATTTGTTTCCAGTCGTCGTAACGTTTTGATTCTATACAATCACAATACTTTACATGAACGGAATTTGCGATGAGCTTCTATAAATACATAAGTAAGGTTGTTCCATCATTGATGAATCACCAGTCTTGAAGAAGCTTTCTTGTAAAAAATTCCTTCATGTACTTTAGAAAAATTAAATATCTAAATTTATAAAAATATAATAAATATAAAAATATAATAAAATACAAAAATAATATGTAAAAAATATATATGATACACAATGTTGTGTAAAAAGTATTTATTATTATTACAAATAAAATAAAATAGATATAAATTGGAAGATAGCACTATATATATATATATATATATATATATATATATATATATAATTGTCAAATAATAAAATTAATAATCGTGAAAAGTTATTAAAAAAATGACTAAGTTAATTTTATCAATCGGAAGTTACTGGCGAAGTTGTATTTAATCTTAAATTATTATTATTATTTGTATGTCTTATTTTTATACATATAACTTCTGCAAAAATAATGCATAAAATTGTTGAAAACTCAATACTTACTTGATTAGTGACTTTGATGATTGTTTCGTTTTTTCATTGCACTCGTTGACTTGTTGCCAGATACCAGTTTTGTTCACCTCCTCGCTGATATTGATACTCGCCAGTGGAATCTTCATGATGTTCCCATTTGCCAAAGAGATCTGAATATTTCCCGGGGGTCCATATTCCATCGTTTCGTTCTGATGATCCTGCAGGATGAACGAAACAAGAGTTTGAATCTCAACCTTGATGCGCGATGAATTTCTATCAGGCCATGCATAAATTCAAGCGAACTTTGCGCTGCCTTCGAATTGCTGAGAAGCAGGCGTGATACGTTGCTTGCCAGCATGTATTTCACGAGCCGGTCAATTATACGCGGCCAATAAATTATGGATGTATATACGAAGAAGTAATAACGATCGGTCAGAGAGGCTTCACGTAACGCTATGAATAAATTTACAAGGGTGTGACTTGGCGTGTAGATAATTCTAATTTCATAAGAGAAGAATGCACAATGGAAAAATTAGTGCGACGAGCCCGTGATGACGGTTAGAATTATGTTGGCAGTTTCGTATTACTTTTTTCAGAGGGAGAAGAAATAATTTTTATAAATAACGATTCTGTTCACCTTGATAGTTATGATCAGTACAATATTTTGTATCGTATTATCCGCGCGTAACGGCAATATATCAATCGATAGTGTTATAGTAAGCGTTTGAGGCGGTATTAGCGGTAATATCAAATTTGTACGTGTATGAAAATAAATACAAATGTGCGAAGGCACATTTTGTTATTTTAACATATTTGTCAATATTCTTTTTAATAATTTGGTTATTAAACATCGTGAAATTATATTCACACTTTCGTTTTGACTCTCAACTGTAAATGTAAACTGCAATATATTCTTGCTATCGCCACGTAATTTGCCAGGAAAATAACATGCTGTTATTGCAATCAGTTTAATGGCGCATGATCATTATTGAAATCGCATCTATCTCGCATAGTGCATCGTCGCGTTCGCTCACCGAAAAGTCTCTTCGATTACAAACGGGCGTAGGATGTTCGCTGAATCGTTCGTTTGCGAAAAGAACATGACTGTCGGCGAATATAATGCGGCGAAATGCTACGGACGTGCACTTATGGTGACATACCGATGACAGGCGGAGGATTCGACGACTGGCATTTTTTTCGTTTGCGATTTCCGTATTGATATCTCCGTGTTTGTCCGGCTCGTGTGATTTCTTTCAGCCGCTCTGTCTCTCTCTTTCTCTCTCATTTTCTCTCGCTGAATCGTCACTCTCCTCCGTGAGTCATGGTGTGCTTCCGCTCAGTTATTCTGTCTTTAATTGCATTGTTAATAACGAACGCACGTTGTCGGCTCGGCTGTTACGCGGTGCGACGCCTCACGTTAATCGCTCGCGTTAAGATAATCAAAAAAATATTATGTTCCTTTTATCTCTTGATATTATTCTATCGTATTTTATACGTAAAATTATACATAATAATAATTACACCGTTTTATACATATCAAATTTGTACTTATTTTTGTCTTCGTAAAGTTACAAAAAATTTTTGTTTCTTCGTTGTTATTTATTTTTGGCATAAATTAACGAGAAAAAAATTCGAAAAGTAACAATTAAATTGTTCTCAGTAGTGAGTTTTTTCATAATAAAAATGTAATTTGTTATTTTTGCAGTTTAGCTATTATTGAGATTCTTGTACGTATTAAACTTGTATTTACATTATAAAAATAAAATAAAACATGCAACTTAAATAAAAACAATTAAAGCAGAACAATATAGCAAAAAAAAAGAAAAAATTTTATAATACGTATAAATAAATTTAGTATTAATTATTACAAAACATTAAACTATGTTGTTATTAAATATTAGTGTACTTCGCGTTCTCCTTTCATCCTTGTATAATGTCTCTCTCTCTCATCATGAATTTTTTATTTAATAATAATTTTTTGGACAATTGGACAATCTCGACCATCTCGACTGTTGTGAGAGATAAGTAAAAGCTCTCAGGCAGGCGAACATGTAATAAACACATGAATCCGTTAATCGTGTTAGGAGATGTTGGAATTATAAAGAGGTTTCGTGTGTTTCGAAACAATAATGTATTTTTACATGATAAGATAAGCGAATTGTGTGTACGACGGCGCATTAAATCGATACAAGAGTCTCGAATGGTTCACAGAGGGGGATATCAGCGACACGGCGATGTATAATATTAAATGCAACAGATACTTCGTTTCGCCAAGTCGCGAATATCGATCGCGGTGTGTCGATCGCTACTCTCGATGAATATCTTCGTTGGTATATCATTTGGATAATAGAACCTGCTTTCCATTTAGTAGTTGATTAACTATGAGCATATTGAAAAATTCGCAATGCAGCGAACGTATATATACTCTCCCATGGTGAACTGATAATGATTTTATTACAAACAGCCATTTGTTTGCCGTAATGTTGGAATGTATAAATTATATAGAAGAAATGCTACATTAATTTATTCGAATGTACAAACAAAAACGGTACAATATTGCTCACCTTGATGCAACAATAATTTCCCTTAACTACCGTTAATAATTTGCAACGTCGTGCTTAATACGCGCGCGCGACTATGCTCGTAACTATTATACCCTTCAGAGTATTGTTTAATTTCAATTATATATTATAGTGTGATAACGAAGAGAAGGCTGCATTTTCTTATATATCTCTATCTTAAATTTGCCTAATAATATATGTGTAAAACAAAGATAATTAATTATATATAATCCCATCATAGTGTCACACATCGATAAAAGCCACCGATAAAGATTTATCGCGCGTGGTTCACCATTGAAGAATAATTAATAATCCGGAGTAAAGTGTTGCACAAAATAAAATTTCGGGGTATAGCCGTCGACGTGGTCAAAGCGCTCGCAAAAAAGATCAACACTTAACACATTACTCTAATCTCGCTACAACAACGATGCTATCGATAAAAACGTTTAAGATTGTGGTATCCAAAAGTCTACCGTGTTCAAAAATTCAACAACAATTATCATTACATTTACTTTAATACTGGTCGGTCGGTAATACCACCTGGAGTTGAGAATAAGAGTTGTTTGGCACATGTTCCAAGTGGAAGACGAGAGAATGGCTTTCAAGGCCGGGATCTTGGTTCGTTGAAAAAAAATATATATAGGTATATAAATTCACCGCGTGTAAATGTTCGGAGTAATATATTATTTCCAGAAAATGGCAACAATGTATTATTTGTAGAAAATAGCAAATTTCAATTGGCGTTTCAAAAAATTTCTACGAACTAAAAACAGTCCGTGTATGCATTTTCGGAATGCTTTATATGTACCATTCTCGTCATTCTAGTGTATTCAGGCGGCTAAATGTCCTTTGCAAAA
This sequence comes from Temnothorax americanus, assembly GCF_048541705.1. Classification (NCBI taxonomy): domain Eukaryota; kingdom Metazoa; phylum Arthropoda; class Insecta; order Hymenoptera; family Formicidae; genus Temnothorax; species Temnothorax americanus. The sequence goes on from NW_027509301.1 coordinate 27,446, forward strand.
AATAAAAAAAAATTTTCTACCGCAAAAAGGAGTAAAGTGTTGTTTCGACGAAACAGTAAAAAGTGTGCGTTTTTGGCGTAGAAATTATTGGTCCGTCCGTACTTTTTTTCTTCTTTTAAATTATTAAAGGCCGAGTCTTGGCATTCTTAAATTATCCGGCGTATGTATAATTATGCGCTTTAAATTAAATTATATTCTAGCCTCGTGTATTCGGAGATCTTATATCTTTACTCGAATCTGTTCCGCGCAGCGACGAAAAAAACTAATTCGTTTTAGATGACATTCGTCTGATCACTCGTCGTAGTATACATCGTTCCTTCTGCAAAGGGCGGATTCCCCAAAATCGGAGAGAGTTATGGTGACCACGGGGCGAGCATTCGCCACGCGATCACCGTCTATATGCTATTTGCGACAGGTGATGGCGTTTAATATTCGTGTCGCGGTGCTAACCTCGCCGTTCTCCAGCTTACGAAGTTCTTCGGCGTGTTTCTTGCTCGGTTCCGGCATTATGTCGTCGAGGATTTTCAACTCGCGTTGCGTAAACATAAAATCCAGGGATTTGCGTATGCCGATCATTACCACGAGCTGCAAAATTTTACACAAGAATTATAATAAATTATAATTATAATATCCTTGAAAAAATATGTCATTTTGTTTTCCCGAAATACGTTAATTCTGAGATTAATTAATTTTTGGCTTTACGACCATTACAATAAAAACTTAATATTCCGTTTATAGTTATGTGTGAGATAATTTTATTAAGAAACATATCTATACTAATTTTTTAAGTAAAGTTATAATCTTCACATATTATTGATTTAATTTAATTTGTAAATAATTTATTATATTAAATAAGGCAATTGATTAATTTTTTGTAGAATTTTTTGCAAGTATCTTAAAAAGAACAATTTTGTACTTCTGTTTTAATGTAAATCGTAAATTTTTATATTCATCAAATCCAAATTAATAGTTCAAGAGAGTTGCAAATGTTATTAAATTTTAGATTAATTACTCACCATTAAAGGAAACAAAATAGAAGTATGGCTGAAGGATTTTATGAGCCACAGGCAGGCGAGGCAAGTAAGTTGAATCGCAGTGAACATGTGTACGCGTTTCAATGGCACCTAAAGATACAGACTTGCTTCAAATATTGGAAATACGATAGCTTCAGAACAATAAAAATTATATAAAATTAAAAAAAAAATTTGAAATTTTTATTATAGGTAATATATTTTATTTCCCACAAAAAATTTATAATAAATGCGTTTTGAAACTACTTTGAAAATAGCAAGGCATCGGAATCATTTGCTTACCTGACGAAGAAACATGTAGTCCGGCTGATATTTAACCGGCATCAACATTATCAGAATCCTATCGAAGAATTGAAGACCCTTCAATGAAGCGACGCCCATGTACAAGAAGACACCGAACAGCACCGGCATCGGTATGTTCCTCAGCATCGGTGTTAGGAGCACCGAGCATCCGATCATTAGGAAAATCAGTATGTGAGTAACTCTCTGCTCGCGGACGCCTAAAAAATGCGGCTTCTCTCCCGGCGCGGCGCACTCGGACTCCAACTTCAACGAATTCACGTGATTTATGGAGAGGACTGTTGCTGCGACGAACCATGGAAGTCCCATCACCGAGCATATCTCGATCAGGATCGCCAGGACAAAGAGGTCCAAGTGATACCCGCATCCTTTCTGGAAAAGGATCAATATGGTATAAATTATCAGTTTATTGCTGAGTTATTGTAAAAACTATTAATCACTGTAATTATGAAGCAATGTACTTTTTTCGCATTCAAAGCATGTGACATTCGTTGACGAGATTAGATAAAGTCGTAACTGCTGAGATACCGTAACCAGTAAAGCATCAACTGCTCACCTTCAACTTGTTCTCTTTTCTATTAACAATAACGGCCGTGATTTGCTGATCCATGAAGATCAATATAGTGCCCAGTAAAGCGGGGAGACATGCCCCGACAGCACTCCACCACGGATTCCTTTGAAAAGGCCAGATTATCCATCCTCGTCCGTCCAATGTTGGCTTGAACTCCGCCGGCACTTCCAATTTCGGCGTTGGAATGCCCACGAGATGATCCAATGTACTCATAGAGAATATCGCGATTATTACTGCGAAATCGCTCACCACTTGTCTCACCTAAAGGAACATACGAATATCAATAAAGAGAATTGCGTGATAGATATAACAATAAGATTTCCTAAATTATTGAGTTCTTAATAAAGATAAAAAGATATTTATATAATATATCTTTATTGAATATAACAATTTTACGAGTAGCAGTCTTATGACTTCATCAATCTTTATCCCCAAGGAAAATAAAATTAGTCTTGTACCTTCTCCTTTAATTAAAGCATACCTTTGAGGGAAAGAATAAAGCGTTCTTGAAATCCTTGAGCTCTACCGATAGCAAGAACGTGCCCATGAATAGGATAATTGACATAAGGAACACGTTGGGCACGTAATGCGGTATGTTGCAGCCATCTCCCACCATAGTGCCATTGTAATTCTGAAAGGAGCAATAACGAATACGGCATGAAGCGAATTGGATTGCGAGATCGCATTTTCTTGCAAATTCAGGACAACATCTAGTAATCTAGTTGATATAGTTTGCTTCTCTGTAATTTCTCAAGAAGATATAAGAAGAAACAAGAAGTATAGATACGCGTGTTTGAGGGTTGCGATTGAGCGTAATGACAGGTTTGTGTGCTCGATGTTTCTTATCATTCATGTGAAAGTGATTCGCGAGTTGATATTCAAATAGGGATTGTAATTTTTGTTATGACACGAGATTGTATGAATATAGTTAAATAAAAGTTGCTTTGATAATCTCATATAATATAGCCATATTGATGCCATTCTTCATTTCTCGCGTATTATATCATTACCTCGCAAGCTGTTTTATCTAATGTCGTCCAATTCATATTGTCATAACTGGATGGCAGACTGGTATTCGGTGGTTTGCACCAGCACTCGTAGTCAAGTGTTCCGCTAGGATAGCTGTTTAAGGGATATTTCTTGCCGATCGACAGCACATTTTCGATAGCCTAGAATGTACTGATACGCTTAACATATATAGAAATATTAAATAGGTGACAATATTAAAAATATCAAAAACTTGATTTATATGTTAAATATATGTAGGTATATTATCAAATAATACGTTTTTTTAAACGCTTTAACGATGAAAAGAATTGATAGAAAAATTTAATAAATTCACTAGGTATACATTTTGCTGGACAACAGTACGAGTTTTTTCACCTTATAGATAAAAATGAAGGCGATGAGGGTGGCAAAATTTTCCTCCGTAAATCGAGTGATATAACAAACGCAAGCACTTGCGTCCAGAGCCACGAGGATCATCAGAATCACGGCGATCCATGTACCGATCCAGAAACGGAAGGACATGTAATCCCAATCGACCTTCCTGTAAAAAGAATAACGAATAACAATCTAATTAGATTATCTTGAAGAAAGAAAATGTTAATATAAATGTCTATATAGCAAGAATAAATATTTTATACGTTTGTCGACTTTAGCTTCATAAAGTTACAATATAAAGAATCCTAATTACAGAAAGCAGTCTAGAAAAAATGTTGCTATATATGAAGCTGGTTAAAACGCAGATATATTTTCATCGAGACTCACTTGCAAAATTCGTAGACGATCGTCTCGAAAACCAGCACCGGACCCGTGGAACCGAGTATAGTCAATGGCTGACCAGAGAAAAATCCATATCCTATGCCGCAGACGAAACCAGAAACCAGCGATTCCATAGCGGCCATATTCTTGCCGGTTGCTTCGCTGAGGAGACCGCCGAAAGTAATAATGGGCGACAAGCAGGCGAAGTATAGGAAAATGAAAGACGCGACGCATTGAAGCGCGAGGGCTTCCTTGAAATCGGAAACGTAAAACGGAGCTTTCCTCTTAACGTCGTTGATCAGACCGCCGAACAGTCTACCGGATCTGGAAAGGCCGGATTCCTCCCTTAGCTTTTGTTCGTCAGCTTCCTCGTCGAACTCTTCCCTAGGCTTTTCCTCCTTGGGCCTCTTTCTGATTTCCTGAGAACGGCAAACCAAGCCGCGATTGAAGTGGCGAATAATTTCTTAAACTTATATTTTAAAACAAGACATTAAAATCGATATAATTTTGATAATTTTAATTATAACTATGGATATACACAAAAAGAGAATTTTACTTGGTCACGTGCTTTCGTGGTCGCCGATAAAGATACAGATTATTTTCGCTTATTTACGTAATATCGAGATCCGATCTCATAAAAATTATATCGCTTCTATAATTCCTGAGACTATCCTCACCTGCGACGGTATAGCGGCTGGCGGTTCTATTCTAATTGCGGGATCCCATTCACCGGGTGGTAATACCGTCACGGCGTCTAGGAACTCGTCAATACCGGCTAAGAGATGATTTCTATTTTTCGCTTTGTAAGCCACGTCGTGGAAGACTTCGTCGGACATCAAAGTCGCCATGGCTCGACCGATCTCGTGAAAACCCGAAATCCCACCCTAAAAGCAACCCGCAATGCGGAGTATTATATAAATTTGTCGTATTGTCCGATGTTTAGGAATTATATCAATTATATAAATGCTGATATATTTGTATGTATCGTTCTATATAATTTTAATATCGTTATTTTTTCCATATATACTCTTTTCAGATATCTTTCATCGTACTTTACTCTTTAACGATATTATTTTAAATATTTCAAAATTATAATATCGTCAAAAAATGGCGCATTAACTTAAGGTAATTATTGCATAACTTATTGCGAACAATTACTTAATACAGAATAACGTAAGATGAGGTAATAAGCGAAGGCTTTGTAAGAACTTGTGAGATTATCCAGTCACGTGTAACGCACGAAAATAAACTAGTGTCCCTGTTTATCGATAAATATTTTTTATCGCAGAGAGATTATGTACAGTCTAAGAACTGATGACGTAAGCAATTCATTTTTAAAAAGAAAAACGTCATTAAAATTTGACTTAATGCTAATGGGTTTATACAGAATAGTTTCTTATGTATACGTGCGTAAAAATGATATAAATAGTTTATATAATAATGAATTTATTAGACAGACTGATATTACTTTAATTAAACTGCATACTTTGTGAATCAGTTAAAAGATATAATAATAGTCTTTAAATAATTTTGATATTTAAATATTATTTCAGAATTAAATTTTTTGTAATATTAATTAACATTTTTCCATGCTTCTAATGCATTCTTACAACATTCTTTCAACATTTTTTTAATATGCACAGAAAATTTGTTTATAAATTTTCATAATTTTTTTATTATTATTAGAATGATAAAAGTATTTAAATTTAAAAATGGACATGCCTAATATGAAAATAACCATTTGTGAAGAGTGACGTTAAATGTTAAAATACAATAAGCTCGCAATTGCATACTTAAATTGTATTCGTGTGAAAAAAAACTCTTTGTTACTTTACGTATAGATCCCTCGAGACAATAGTCAGCAGACGCAATCAGCATGCATGACTGCTTATTATAAAGGTTTAATTATCCCGTTGTGAGGCAGAGATGGCCTTCTCGAATCTTAAATTGATATTTAGATAGATGTGCATACACATAAATGCGAAGAGAGGACCTTGCGCAAGTGGTTCCGAAGCGATTCGAACTAGATACATTCTTTTTTTAGAACTCACTTGTTCGAGATTAAATATAGAAGATGATTGCCCGTGATAAGTCGTTGATATTACTGGAATAGCGCCGAATGGTAGAGATATTGATTTATATTATATTGTGCAGATAATCGACGATTCAAAGCGACGTACTTCAAATAATTCGTTAATAATTACTGCCGCATTTATATATAAATATAAGTATAGCAATTTTATTTAAGAGAATTTCCACTATAGTTAGGAATTACAATTTATTGCGTTATGTTAATTCTGTTGTTCTAATATTTCAAACAGCATGAAAATATCCGCATATGTCATACTTTTTTACATTTTTCAAACTTTTTTTTAATATAATAATCTCCTTAGGAATCATCCGACACTTTCAAATGCATAGCGTTCCGAAAAAAACGAATTATTAATTTTTTGAAAGAGACAAAAATAGTAAAAAGCTTGTTTTTTTTCTATAAGAAGATATTTGCCTTTAATCTTCAATTGCAACTCAATTTACGGATTTCAATTTATCTAAATAAAAAAAAATTGCCAATATAATAAAAATCAAACGGGCACAGCAACAACTGTGCTGCAATTGGTTGCAACACAGTTGTTACTGTGCCCGTTTGATTTTTATTATATTGGCAATTTTTTTCTAATTTTATTATGTTCTTCAATCTTTTTTACCTCTATTTCATATATAAATCTTTAAAATTTGGTTGATTAGTTCTTGAGTTACATAGAGAAATAATTATTTTTATCAAAAAAATTTTTGTTGATTTAATAAAACCGGAAGATTGTATGTTGCCAAGCAAATGATTTGATTGGCTTAACAAAATATTTGTACAAAATATTTTGTTTTTTTGTTCTTTTTGACTATTTTGTTTGTTGACTATATTGATTTGTTCTTTTTAACTAAATATTTTATACTATCAATTATACATAATATAACATTAACTAAATATTTCTTTGAATAAATTTATTATTTTTAAAAACGTTAATGTTTTTGGTTCAACAAAATTATTTTATTGAGTTAACAAAATTGATCATTAACTTGAAAAAAATAATTTTGTATGATACCATTTTCAGAATTCAATTATTTCATTTTGTTCAAATAATAGACGTGTACTTAATTCAATAAAATAAATAATTGGATCAATAAATTAAAAAATCAACAAAATTGTTTTGTTGATTTAATAAAACCGGAAGATTGTATGTTGCCAAGCAAAATTGTTTTGTTGATTCAACAAAATTTTTCCCTCAGTATGCGTAAGAATTTGCTAGGAATACGTACATACATATTATAGAAACCTAATGAAGCTGGGTCTAATCAACCAAATCTTAAAGTATATTAGAGGAAAAAAAGACTGAAGAATATAATGGAATTAGAAAACTTATACACTTTTAAAGCAAAAATCGGTTACCCTTTCAACGATCTTCGCCAAATTCAATATCAACCTTCCTTTAATGATGCTCTATATAAGAATACATGTATAACTTATACTCTATTTAGGCATAAATCGGTATCCCCGGATCGACGACAAATTCATGTCAATACGGGATCCTCTCAGTGTTAAGTATATATAAATTTCTTGAAGAAATCGGTAACCCCTTCCCCGATTCTCGCCAAAGTAAATGCCAACCTTCCTTTGATAATATTCTATATAAGATTACACGTGTAACTTTACATTTTATTTTAGACATAAATCGGTAACCCCTTCAACGATTGACTCCAAATTCAATACCCAACCTTCCTTTGATGACACTTTATCCATAAAAACAAATTTCAGCTTGATATCACAAAATTTACGGAAATTAGAGCAATCACGGAGATTTGTTAAGATAGAAATTGGTAACTCCTCTTGGAGACTTTAGAGATTTTAGAGAGAAAATGGGACTCTATAAGCTATCAAATGACACCTTATTTATTATTATTAGTTTCGAAGATATAAACATTCAAAATGTGACATGTTTTCTTTACATCTGTGCTCCTGGATTTACCCCCTTCTTATTATCGACAAAGACGTAGTTCTACGTCAAAAGGGAAACAGAGTTGTACTTATGGTAAATCTGCAAAAATGTTCTAGTTAAAAATATTAAGAAAAAAAGATTTGTACGTAAGATAAATAAATATTGACATTATTTATGTCAGAGACATTATTGTTTCAGAGTTGACATAAAACTGTGTTTCAAGATAACATAATAATCGGCGCGTGCTTTAAAAACGACGTAAAAACCAAAGTATAAAATTCACAAAAATTATTAGTAGGCATAAAAAATTGCGTTTGATGACCGAAACTGCTAATATTTATATATATTCCCTTGTATATATATACTTATTCTCTTATATACACATCGATGATTGTATACTTATTTTAAAAAGATTTACAAATACTGGAATTACAGAACACACAAGACATTTTTTATCGTTTTCTTATATATGGGACGTGCTGATTAAAATGTAGTCATAGGTACATGTGGGTGGTAAAGTCTCCTTTCATCACAACAATTTCTGCAAATCTACACGGAGATAATTTTTTGTCATGTTTTACCCTTAAATTCACTACAAACTTGGGACAACTTGACAACCAAAAAATTTTTAAAATATACGTCAAGAGACATTTTACAAACAACGTTATAAAAATTACCAAGCAGATTGGTATATAAGTTTTGAAAAATTATTGAAATTTCCTAGATATATTTTAGTAAAATTAATCAAACATATTTTATATTTTAATGTAATAGATATTAATATTTTTTATTATGGTGGATATTAATCAGAATAGCTCACATAAAATTCTTGATGGTACATGTTGTCCCACAACTACCATGATTTCAGGGTAAATTTTAAGAGAAAATTCTCTCCGTGTAGATAATGAATCTAGATAATGGATGAATCTCAATGAAATGGTGCTTGAAGCAAATCGCGACGTTCATAACTTATTTTCAACTACTCATTTTCCGCATTTAATCCGACCTCTACGTAATCGCGATAACTTACTATGGGCCCCAGGAGAACAAAGATGAACCTCGTCGGAACAGGAACTTCTGTCAGGTCCCCCATTATTCCAGCCTGGCTTAACCGAATGAATGCGGACAAAGTCTTGTCGAGAAAATCGACTTCACCCACCAGTATGTTGCTTGCCTCGGCGCCGGGTGGTATCTTCCTCATAAAGTGCGTATTACCCTAATGAGAAAGTGAAGTTGAAGTTTCTCGGATAAAGCTGCCCACGATACGAAATATCAATTTCGACATTAAAGGAGAAGGATTTAAATAAAGCCTGTTTAGCAAAGATGTTGCTAGGAAAATTAAACGAGTTTCGCTTGTCCAATATTAAAACTATAGGAAGATAATTACAGGCCGATTATTATAACAATTATGTTGAGCTTTTGTGAAAATAATCCGTATATAGTGCGTGCGTAGACACATTGTATAAGATTTACTTTTAATTGTATTCACGATAATTCAAAGATATCCGGTAATTATAATCTGAGTTACAAACGTTCATCATATATTATGCCGTCACCGTAATGTACTAAACTAGAAGGATCTAATTTCTCAAGGATCTTGGGCAATGTATTTACAAACCTTGTGATTAGCGTCTCCGTTCTCCAAAGCGGAGGAGCTGTGGTTTCTGCAGATAGACACGCTGCTAGGGCTCCGGTCCATGCCGTTGCTGCCCGGTTCTTGGCCTGAAAGAGATCTAGCTTACTGCCTACTGCATTTTTACGCGCGACTTGAGTAACAAGTTCTGTCAGTAACATGCAATGAGGAAAATGATGGCTTTCGGGATCCGCCCGTGCGTCATTAATCCACCGAGGTGCGCGCGCGAAGCAGATTGCAATTTCGTACCGTGCACCTCGAATTTCACACTTCGTGCGTTATTCGCACAAATTCGCTTTTGCAATTAGAACTGTACCCGCTTTAAGGCAGTCTATCGCAGCATTGTAAATCGAAAAAGTCTTGACGATTAATCTGACCAAAACCAATAGTCGAATTGTCACGACATTAGCCAAACGTTGTCGAATATAAAAATAGAGTCTTTCTCGTTTATTAATTATTGGCGAAACAAATACATAATATGATTTTCTTTAATAATTAAATTTAATGCGTCTATTTTCTCCTACAAAGTTTTTTAAGTTAAATTCTCGAAGAGAATTTCTAACAAGTGTTTAATAAATAAATACATTTATATCATTAATTTCTATATCTAATCTAAAATCAAATCTAATTTTACGAAATGGCAAGAGGCTTAATGACGTCTGGCGCTATTTGCAAGTCAGCCACCGTTATCCGCAGTACGGTAAGGACTCTTCGGTAATTTCTCGCGAGCGAAAATGAAGTTTGTCAAGCCTTTCAGGGTTCCGATGACAATCCGTCCCGATCTCGAACAACGCGGTTTCTCATTTGTCGAGCACGTCAACGGCATGGATAATAATCGCTACTGCAGATTAATCTACGTATACGGCGTGTGCGGAACTTCACTACGGATTAATGCGGCTCGCCGCGAGTGTGAAGGTGTGTATAAGTAGAGAAGCAAGCACCAGAAAAGCGGTTTACCGGGATTGCCGGGTATCGCAAGGAAGCGGCTACCAGCATTCAGCGCTGCTCCACTGCCCTGACTTGTTGCGCCGGCGATCGCCGGAGCGGAATTCGATTCCTCCACTAAAAATGAGCATGAAACACAACACCAGGATCGCACGTTATTTACAGAGGAAGATGCGAGAAGGAATAAAGGATCCCCGCCGTACTAAATCGCGATCGCTTTGATTTCGGAAATCGTTTGAAATGTATAACAAACCTATATTAATTTACACACATATCGTCGGTTTTCGATTGTATTTCTCATCGCGGATATAACCCTTTAACAATAACGGGACAAATTATGAGTCGAAATTAAAAGCAGCCGCCTCGTTTATATCAGCGTTTCAATCTCGATCTGAAAATTTAATCCCAGAAGAAATTGTTGCGTGCGAACAAACAGTCTGGTTCCGGAATATTCCGTGTACACGTGCTGATTACAATGTTACCGCTGGGAGAAAATTATACATGCAATTGTTTCTGCAATTTTTATGTGGAAAAGGCTCGCGCAAAACGCCAAGTACATCACAAAAATTATTTATTTATTTCCGCTTCTTCGCAGGTTACGAGGAGAATGGACTACGTTAGTAAGGATACTGAAAAGAGATTAGTCGATTATAACACTGAGAACTAGAAAGGCTCAATAGTAATGAATATACAGTAGACAGGATTTATACATCGAGTTACGTGCACCTAGAAAGATCACATAGGAAGATCCATGCCTCATGATCGGAATCATAAACGTTGTCCTACGTTGTCAACGAAGGGACGTGCATGTTGATCAATGGATAATGAGACCGCAAAACGCATACGATAAATTGCAGTAACGTCACGTACGATAGAAAATAAACCCGTCATTTGCAAACGCATTTAAATTCTCCATCGTGTTCTCGTTGTACATTTAATATCGCTGTCTGATGTTATTTGCCTACACTGAAGGGAAGATATTCAATATCAACGGAAGATGATAATTAGACAGCCACATTTAATGCAAATGAGAATACAGATCGTGTTGAGTAACCGTAATTCACTTCTCGTATTGACCGCATTAACCACCGTAATCAATTTCAGTGAGTATTGAGAGCGACCAAGATGTAGGTATCTAGTATTCAAGAGGTAGAATCAAGCACAATAGTCACGGCTAGAATAGGTCGGACGCGTTATCTATCACAGTGTCGTTGACATTTACGCTCTTGATAAGGACACGTATATTTATGGAAGGTAACATTTTCTCGTAGATGATAATGTCTGACTATTTATATCGACGCTGTATAAAAAAAAATTTAAAAATTGTTCTGAATCTCGAAATTTTGAATTTCTACGCGACATAAATTTTGCCAGATTGTTCGGGATTCTCGGTTCACACACTCGGTTCACACAGAGAAATGTTAGATGATGCTGTGTCCTTATAATTGAAATTATTGTGCATTACAATAAAACAAATTACAATTCCATCGAGATAGCTGAAATAATAGGAGGCAGGATCGACAAGAGACCGGAATATGAGTTTCGCCGCGCGTCGATCACGAGCTTACGTGATGAGACACGTGAAAGACGACAGAGAAGAGACTTTAGTATAGACGAAAGATAATATAATAAGTGAGAAAAGTAGAATTTTGTGCAGATTCGTAATAGAATCGAGTGTAAACCATCTGGCAAGCTAACCTTTTAGCGGACACATCGCGAACCACGTCGTGAATCCCACCACGTGGGGTATGCCAAATTCGTCTGATAAAAGAAAAGAAACGATGGTAAGTTACAAATTTTCGACCGGCTTGAGCTCCGGAGCGCACGAAGAGAGGTGACTCGATGAGGGCGATGAGCAGTCTCGATGACGCTGATTGTATTTCACATTGACAATCAATTAGCAAGACAATCACCAAGAAACATCAGGCAGTTGGGGAATGACCATGATCGGCTTGTAAATCCAACGGATCGCGGACGGATCCAGCGACAATCGAGATTGTCTTGATCCTCGCTTGATCGGCACGCACTATGACACACAATCCAATGATACCAAGTTATAGCTAAACGTATCGCTTGCCTCCCAAATTCAGAATCACAAATTGTCGTTTTTAAAATTTTATTCTAAAATATCATTGCAATGTTGAAATTTTGTCCTCAATACACTTAACTGAAATAAACTTCCTAACAATTGTACTTTCTTGTTGGCATATCAAGTTCTAAGCCGCAAACCTAATCGATTAGGTTCAAATTACAAATCTCTCAGAATCGAAGTGGCGGAACTAAACTCGCGAATGCTTTTAATCCCGGCAGCGATAAAAGGTAGAATTTGCGAAGCGATCGATACACGCATGTTGTAGTTGTTAGTTGGGTTGTTCCATTCGGGGTGTGGTTAGAAAAGCGACGAAAGCACCGCAATCCAAGGCTGCTTAGCGGATGAACTGGCCTAAGTTGTACCTGGAACCAGAAGGTACGGCCCTTTGAGGTCTTTCGCCTCTTTCGACAGCTGTGCCGTGTTCGAATTCGGGCAGCTGCTGCTGCGGGCGACGGACGGCATGTAAGTGTCCTTCGGTTCACGACGCTCCTGCAAATCTGACGTCAACAAGGCATGCATACCACATGAACAGTCGCAATCTGAAAATGTCGATTGTGTCGTACGCGTTTTAACAAAGTTTAGCACACCCTAAGATCCGTGGACCCGACCATTTCGTCTCCGCCACCGTCATCCGGGTGGTCTTCAACGAAAATGCAGGTAAAAATAAAAACAAAATTGGATTAGAAATTAAGATTAAATTAAATTAAATCAACTTAAATTATAACAGACTCTTAATGATCCGCGATATCAAAGATTAATAAAAGAAAAGTAATCTGCAAAATAAAAATTAAGATCAGTTTAAAAAATCGACCTTAATTTAATCTCAAATTTATTATTATTATTGTTATTATTATTGTTATATTTATCTATTAAACATTATTTCGGATCATATATATTACACACAAGCATAGTAAATAATAAATTAAATATATTAGCAATTATTAAATTAAATAATAATAAAAGTAAAATAATAATGTTATGACAGGATATAGGGATTTTGTTTTGTCTAAGAACTAATAATTATTAATTATAATGTTTATTATATTATTTACTATATGTATAATAAATTTATTAACCAAAAAATAAAGCATAATTTAGAAAAAATGACAAATTAAATATAAATATAAAATAAAAAGGAATGAGGAAAATCGCACGCACGTTGAGCACGGGCACGTTAGGTAGGCAAATGGGATAGTGCTAATCACGCTGAGACAATCTGTTTTTGAGCTTCCATATATGCCTGACATTACAAGTTATTATGTACACTATATGTGCATGTGTGTGTGTGGAACCATCGGCAACCTGTCAAAAAGTAATTTACCGATATTGAGACGAGAAAGTAACGTGAAACTTACTCTTCGAGGAGGAATGGTTGCGTCCTATCTCAGCTAACGACCTTATGATCGGTAACTTCGACATGTTATTGTCTTTGCGTCTTTCGTGTTGGTGCCGATGTCGGACGAGAAGGGCTTCTCTCACCTGAAATGATATTAATACTCCGTCTGATCGATTGGTTAGAGGTGTGCACGTGTGTGGCTGATGTGCCGAAGTATTGATTCAAAAAAAAAAACAGAAATATCAAGAATAAATATAGAATTGTAAATCTAAACCTTTTAGCTCTCATTAAATATCGATAACGGGTTTTCGACAATGACATTGCTATCTTTGTAACCAATAAGTTAGCTCCCTTTTTAACGAGACGCATGAATAAACTTTTTATACATGCATACGTTATCTATATCGATGACAAAATGTGAGGATTATAAATGTATTTGTGGTCTGTCTAAAGATATCGCGATAAAACTTTGAAGAACAGGTATCAGAGAATGACGTTTCTTCACGTACCTACTTGGCTATATTCTTACCTTCTCTCGCAATTCGACCGACAGTACTCCTTTATTGATCATATTATCGAGAACAAGATCAGCTATCTGTTCTAAGCTGCCCGCCTCCATATCAAGCATGACGGTCCCGTTTAAAAGGAGGCTCCTTAACTCGAAGAGTGAGTGCAGTGATAAAGTGGCAACGTGAGGTTTGCTCCACCTATTGCCACCTTCCTCGACGTCTTCCTCGAACTTGATCCATCTGCGTATATTATATATTTATGTATAATATTTGCGTATATACGATTTATAAAAATACTTGCTATTTTATTTTAAAGATTAAAGTTTTAAGCTCTTTTAATCTTTTTTAAGTCTTAAATGAATCCAAAATACTTTAATCTGCATTTAGAAGATTATTATTACAATATTTTATTTCTGTATTTTTTGTATCACTGATATTTTCGTTTAATTATTTATTTCGATATATTCAAAAGATTAAAATTGTTTGTATTGTATATGTATTTTTCCACATCATTGTATTGCATGTATAATTGGACATCATTTTAATTGTAAAAATATTATATACCGTTGTAAAACGACGATGCGTAACATCAATGCGCAAACATATTCCTGCATTTTAAAAAATTAAAATCGAGGTGGAGTTGCAACTTGACCTTTACCTCGCTGTTTCCTTCCATTCCATTTCGTCGCCATCCTTGATAAGCTCCTCCATCTCCGAGAAAAGCGGATGCGATTCGTGCGCATCGTCACCGACTTCCTCGCCAAGGATGAACTGTACTCTCTGGGCTGGCGGAGTGACTAAACAATTGTGCAATAAGGCATGAATCGCCGATCTTAAAGTCGCATTCGGCAGACAAAGATATGCGAGAGTATGTATAATATTTATACAGAGAGAAAGAGCATATTATACATTTATCAAAATATATACGCTAAGTATAATAAGATATAACAGATGAGAGATTCGTTTAAAATGATATCGCTTGCGAAATGTTTAGCTATATAAATGCAATTGAAAGAGTTGACAAATACAAAATACTTACGATATTAATAGATATTATAACGGTATATAGACATTCTGGCCTCAATTTTTCATTATGTACATTGTTCGTCATCAGATAGAGATTGAGACAACTTTTACGAGAACTTACACGTTAAATTAGAGATAAACAAATAAATCCTTAAGACGATATCGGCTATTCTTGTTTACGTGCAAAACGGTATGCAAGCAAGTAAACTATTCAAGTTTCCATGAACATGCCATGTTGCATTTTATTCTCTGCACATTTCAGCGAATGAATGTAATCCAGAAAGAAACATTGCATAGCATATATAAAAAAAAAATTAGATTTTTTCTAGTAAAATATTAGCAGAGAGACAAGATAAATTCTTATATGTCCAAAAGACTATGAGAATGATCAAATGAAGAAACAAAGTTTGGCGAGGGCCGAGAAATGTCAGCACAAAAGTGCCCGACATTATTTGATGTCAACGAAACTTATATAATGTAAAAAGGGGACAGAATTTCGTTTCCGAAACGTCCCCTAAGCACAACTGCGTCGATTTCAAAGCTTCGAGTGAAAGGAAGACGTTGACGTTGATCGATCGACCGACAAATAGCGTAAAATATTATGTGTATGAATATATGTATACGCCATGATAGATGACGCATGCACATTAGAAAGATTTTTTTCAGAGAACACATAGAAAGCAGAGTAAAAAAAGTATAGAAATCTTTTAATTAAAACGATTGTGTAACCAGTTGTGTAATGTAAGTTACATAACTAGAGTTGGGTAAAGTACTATTTTATAAAATAAATTGCAAGGGAAAAGGCTATCCCCCATAGCCCTGACCTGTTCTATTACTATATCGCCGATGTAAAGAAGACTTTAAGGTCAATCAATTATTTATACTGACCTATGAGATCTATCACAGGATTATTTAAAGCGTAATTTATACATAAATATTTTTCTTAATGTGATATGATTTTTAAACGTTACATTTATTTCAATAATATTTGTAAATAATTTTGTATCCCAATTTCAAAATGTTCCAAATACGAGAATGCGAATGTATTATATATAATTGAATTACAAATCCCCGAGGCAGCTCCATTATTTCACGGTAATTTTGTCATAAAATGCTAAAAGTATCCAATCGTCATATGGACGATGTATTTACTTGTGTATTCTCGCATGCGGTAAATTTTTCATCGACCGTGGTTACACCTCGCAAACGTGGAAATAGCGTTCTTATACCCTTCTCTGGGATTTTGTATTGTGTTGGGTCGTGCGTCGCCAAAATTTCGATACCGTTCGTACATCCTACAATTCTAAATATTTAACGTAACCGGCGTGTTGCGTAACCGGGACTTTATACCTTGGTATACATAATTCGTGCCGGACACGTGCGGAGAGTTTGTAAATTCACACACACGTTGGCAACGCATGACGAGGTACTTAGGCACAAATGCGTTCGCCACGTTAAATACAATCGCATTTATGTAACGATAATCAACGAATCAAGGCAATGTCTGTTGCGATATACAAGCTATACTTTTGCTTCTGATAAACGTAGACGCACGTGACGCGATTATCGCGGACACCTGACATCTTGTCAAAACATTCCGTTATACGTTAGGCTTAAAATCTGATCGAGATTATTACTTTCGCGGTATGTGATCTCAGCGAAAGCATCATGCACCGCCGACTTCAAGGCCGACTTAATCTCTCGTGCGCAAATCGCAGCAAACACGTGAGATTTTCAGCAAGGAAACTTGTATATATAGAATTCATATTGCATTGTAGGATGCACAAACGATCTCGTGTTAAATATTTGCATCACATAAAGAAGTCTCATATGTATGCATAAGGGTGGCTTACATATCATCTCGCCGGCGGGGTCGCAGATGCTGGCGAGACGACCCCTGCGCGCCATCAACAATTGTCCTGCAATGTCAACGGTGTTACCGTGTCATTCGCGCGGACTAAAGAAATGTTGATGAAAATAATTTTCGTAGGGAGTTTGTTATATTTTTTTTTAAATTACTGACATACAAAATGAGCAGATTTAGAATCAATAATTATGCTTCCAATTCAATTGTG
Organism: Temnothorax americanus; assembly: GCF_048541705.1. Lineage (NCBI taxonomy): Eukaryota > Metazoa > Arthropoda > Insecta > Hymenoptera > Formicidae > Temnothorax > Temnothorax americanus. The sequence continues at coordinate 44,717 of NW_027509301.1, forward strand.
AAAAATAAAAATTCTTTCATTTTTTATAAAGAAAATTATTTAATTATCTTTATAATTATTACTTGATGTGATAAAACGTGTTACTGTCTATCATGTGTGTTTTCAATTAGACAGCACAAGAATTGTGGTATTGATTCAGCCGTTTGTGATGAAGAATATCTTAATCACTTAGTCTTGACATATACAAGATGTTTGGCAAAGTCAAGATCGGATATTTATGATGAAAGATTTTGACGACGTATTGATTAACCGTACCTTAAAGATTTCCCATCACTAATACAAGTAAGAAATGGACACACATTACAGAAATTCAACTTATTTACTTTGATTTCCTAACTAGATTACGTCAGATTCTTGTACAACGCTTCGTTAAACTTCTATACTTAATCAGAGAGCTCTCTCTCTCTCTCTCTCTCTCTCTCTCTCTCTCTCTCTCTCTCTCTCTCTCAAAATTCTGACATTTACTACACGAATAAGAAGAAATATGTTAGACTTTTTAAAGCTGTGCTTTTCGCGACTTATATTTCACTATACATATTATACTTATATAAAAATATTTTCTTAACATGCAACGTACGCAAAATTTAATATTTTTTTTGTAACATTATTTTAATAATATAATGTTAAAATTATTTTAATAATAGATAAAACATAATTTTTTTTATTTATCCACGATAATTAAATAATAATAAATAGAAATTTTTGTTTGACGTTATTTGTCTTTGTTCATCTATTTTTATGATCTTTATTATACATATAATCTGGCTTTTATTTTACAAAAATTTAACTTTTTTCCAAATATTTTTATATTATAATTAAAATAAGTTAAGTGAAAAATTATATTGAAATTATTCTATCTAGAATTTTAAAATCGCTTATTATATGCTTATTATAAATTATATTAGTATAAATCAGTTTCTGGAACTTCGCACAAGCTTCAAAAACGCTCGTTTCAACAAATTTTTAATTTTAATTTTAAATTTAATTGAACTTTTAAAAACCGTTGCTAGACTAGCTAAGCTAAGAATAACTAATATAACATGATTATATAAAGTATAAAGATCCTCTCTTCGATGTTATAAACTTATAAAGTGAGTTGTCTATAAGTAAAATCGAGCTGTACTTGAGATCCGTTATTAATTGGTTCAGTCTGCAGCGGTAGAAATTGATACGCGAAGTAAGAAATTATACATTTTAGCACTTTTAGAAAAATGTTTCAATCTAATATAAACAAAACTTTTTAAATAAACAGACAATATTTAATGTTTTGAATGTATTTAACGTGTCCCAACACATATCAATTTTAATTATAATTTTCTAGATTTTTTTACAGAAATGAATTCAAGTCTCTTTTATACAATATTTTGATGAATATATTATTCTTTTTTTGTTATTGATTTTTGGTGTTCGAGTATATAAAATGGTGCCGTTATTAGGACCACAATGGCACCACTAATAATACATTCTAAAGATTGCATTTAGTGCCAACAATGGCATCAATAATGGCACTGAATGCACAATCTTTAGAATTTATTATTAGCTATTACACAGATACGAGCACATATAAATATATCCAAATAAATAATAAAACGGTATTGCGGTTAAGACGTCAACGTTTCGTTGTGACAGCGATTAAATGGATAACGCTACAGTTAGTTGGTAAGAAATTGCAATAAGTTTCCGATGTGTTTGCGCGAGAGAGTTTCCCGAAGATTGTAGTTGTAAATGTATATTTTTAATGTAGTTGTAAATATATATATTTAACGTCGTGATTTTCGTATTTCTTTCTAGTCTCATCAATTCTCGTCAAGCACACGAAACAATATATATATATATAGAATATATACGTAATAATTAATTTATGAATATATTTTATCAATATGTAATTAATTTATAAAATATTTATCTACCAAAATATTTAATTAATTAATTGCTCTTTTGTATATGCAAAAATTGATACGTTTTCGTTTTATTTAATAAAAAAATTTAAATACTTGACGTATATGGCGCCTTGGAAACTTGACGATCGATATTTCCTAACAGTTTCTTCATCTTTATCGTGTTTTATTTATTACAAATAAATAACTTGATCAGTTACTTTATCATCTTCCAATTTTTCGATAAAATATACTTCACAGTAGGTAATTGATTCCAATTTTACCAACATATACTTCACTCCATGCGAAAGTTTTCGACCATTGAAGGTTCTTTTAATCTACTATTAACTATTAAATTATGCAAAAAAATTTCTATGTATCAAATCATAAAGCTATAGAGAAAATAAAATTATTTGTAAATGAATACAAACACATTTTATTTTGAAACTTAATTTGATTAGTTAATAAAACACTTAATAATAAAAAAAGTCAACTTTTATAAAGTAAAGATAGTGCTCTATTAAATTTTTGCCAATTCAAGATCGACTCAATAATAAAAATAGTTCTTGCATAACCTGTGTACGAATTTTATCAAAATGAAACTGATTGTGAGATTATTAATACTTTACGTTTGTCGCTATTTTTAACATTATATGGGTCTGTTTTCTATTGCTGAACTAGCTGCACTAGTTCAGCAGTAGAAAAGACTATATGATGTAGAAATACTATTTTTTTCGTGCCATGCTAGATTCTTCTTCTTTTCTCTTCTTCGTATAGTTAAAACCATAACACATAACATCATTCCTTATTTCTGAAGGGCTGCCACAGCATCTCGGTATCGACAGGCTCCTTGTATTCAGTGTAACAGAAGTAGGGTGAATACCCGGATAAGTCTCGACAAGTGGTTGGCGCGCTGCCATGTTCCATTCGATAAAGCAGTTCCGCAAAAGCGCAACGTATCACATGTGAAATGTTTCAACATTCCGAATTCGTTTTTAGTACAAAAAAGTAATTACAGATTTTTCGAACAGTCAGTGTAACAATTCCATGCAATAAACGCATTTTTCCGAAATACCATCAAATGTTAAATTTGAGTGAGCGAAATAATAGCACTGCCATGCGAAATGCGAAACTCACGCCGCTATACGAAATGCAAGGCGGCGACCCTCGTTTCATTTTTAGATTGGCCCAGTCTTCTTTTTATTGCTATATTTACCGACTCTGTCTATTCTAAGCAACAAAGAGGCAGAAAATGTACATCTTCACATGACTTCGGAAATACGACGATTGATACAAGTTAGACATTTTACACTTATAGATATTACATTTAATTAAATAGAAACTTTATTAGAAAAAAAATGTGAATTTAATATTAAATAAATGAAAGTTTCATGCAAGATTAAAAGAATTGCTTTTGCATTTAAAAACTATGTAATATTTAGGATACAAAAACAATTTATAACTTATATTATAAATTGAATAATATTAAAATAATATATATATATATATATATATATATATATATATATGTACGATCAAAACATATATATAGATAAGTATAATAATTATTTTATATATCTCTTTTTTATTAAGGCGATATTTTTTTAGGGAAATGCATTATATAAATAAAAAATTACAAAATATATAATATCTAAGTCATAAATAAATTAATTTTACGTATTCGAAATACACGTGTCATTTTTGAAGCACAAAGAACGTAGCACGCGTTGATGCCAAACTCTGAGTTGCAAATAGTATATAAATATCGTGGGATGAATACGATATATTTATAAGATTTGATGATTTTATTGTTTACAGATGCATTAAATTAACTTCTCAATTGAAGTAATATTTGATGATCTCTAGCTGAGATAATCTCCATACAGTATTATTATTATTTATCAATAAAAAGAAAGGATTATTTAAAAAAGTTATTTTTAATTAAAGAAATTAATTGTCAAAGAAATCAATTAATATGAAATTAATTTGATAAATCGCATAAATCCGTACAGATTTGCTTATCAATTTATGAAGTAACATTGGCATATTATCAATCCGAGACGATTCTAAATAATTATAATGTAATTAAAACTACAGGCATTTTTAGTAACATCAATTTTTATCTAATTTTTTAAGTTCTTGGCGCAATCAAACTTGCTTTATCAAACTAAAATGTTTCTGTCGAAGAAAATTCATTATATGGATGATTACAAACAAAGATTACAAATAAAGTATATATTGAAGATTCTTAATTTTATTGTTAAAAGATGCAATGGAAAAATGAACTTTCTTGCTCCAATATATGATATATCGCAATATGTTAATATATATACGTATAAGCGTTAATAATATGAAAGTATTAAATCAAGCATAAGTGCTTGATTTAATTATACTTTCGTACTCTTGTGCAATTTCGTATGTATTTATTCAGAACGCTAGGTAATATATCTCATACGTAATTAACGTTTCGTGCATGTGCCGCCCACGTGTGAATCCTCGTTTCTGCCACAACGTTCTATTAAGCCGCAGAATTTGAAACATCCGCTTATTGACAGGAATGTAGGATACGATAACAATCTCCAAACGATATATCGACAATAGTTACCACATAAAATAATAGCTTCCAAATAAATTATATATATGTATATATATATAATTTAACTAAGAGACATATATGTCATAATAGATGTAAGATACAGAACTTATATATTCTCAATGAATTATTGTAAAAGTACATCCTATTGATGAATTAATCTCCCGACTTAATGGATGATAAAGTTGAAATTAATAATCGGCAAAAGTAAAAACTCAAAATTGAAAATTACTACATCAGCACAAAGTGTTACTTCGTGCGTTCGTCATTATACTTATACGATACTCCGTCACTGTTTGAACATCAAGCTCGAGGTATTGCACGACACGACATCATTATCGATAAGAGTAGCACAACTTTCTGGAAGACGAAAGAAGAAGTGAAGGATCGACTTACTCGGTCTATCGTTGTCGGCGTCCTCCTTACCACAGGGGTACGACTGCCGTTGTGAATGATGGTGCTTATGGTGCCGGCGGTGTCTCCTTTCCCCTGGCAAATGCACGCCCACATACACCGTGTGCGCTCTGTGACCTGGAAGCAGATGAAAGGGATGCCCGTCACACACAGTGCCTCCGCAACTCGCCAATCTCTCACCATGGGGAAGATGCGCGGGATTTAGAGCAATTCTCCCTGATAAGAATGCACGCGATACACATCAGGCTTTTCTTTCGCCACACGAAAGAAAATTAGCATCATTTAATCGCGTGATCTTGAAAAGATGCCCATGCAAGACTATACTAGATCCTACTAAGTGTGAAAAGATTCTCCAGGTGTGTCTTTCCAGATAGGGTTAATTTACGCGTGGGCTATAGTTCGAACGAAAGATCGCGTGCTAAGATGAGTCCACACATAGGTGATAGCTGTGTTTCAAGTCCGATAAAAAATCGGCGCGCAGTTTATTAAGTTGGAATATATATACATATATGTGAATTATATACACGGTAATTCGTTACTTATTAATTTCTTTATTTGCGCACCACGTACCGCGCCTGACTCGCGCGCATTCGCCTTTGATTAATTTGTTAAAATAATAATTTTTTTTTTAATGTGAAACAAGTCATTTTGATCCCCTTGGCAGCTAAGTGTTAATAATATTAGCAACTTTTTAACACACGGAAAGAACAGTTTTGCTGAAGTATTTAAAAATTTTGCTAGATACAGATCTGAAAATAATTTTGTTGCACCATCAAAATAATTATAGTAGTTGAAGTATAATAATAATGCTGTAAAAAATTTTGACGTTTAGCAATCAGTTTGAGTGTTCTACATAATTATTTTGATGGTGTAACAAAATTATTTTCAGATCTGTATCTAGCTAAATTTTTAGATAGTTCAGCAAAACCATTCTTTCCGTGGACAATATATAATTCACAAAGATAATCATGTGCTATCTCAATATCATCATTTTTTAACTACTTTCGTTAACAAATTGTCGTCTACATTATTACGCGGGTCTATGTCAAATTGTAAATGTTACAGGAAATATGTGCATATAATAATAATATATGCATACGAAAATACATAATTTGTATTTAAATAAGGCGCGTGATATAAGTATAATTGGATATTATAACATTATGACGTACAGTATAAAAATAGCGTTAATTATAATAAAATGTTTATGTACGAATATTGAATATATATCCTGATAGGTACCTAATGTAAATTTATATTTATGTACAGATTGAGATACTGTGAGCCGTGAATATAATTAGTCATTCAATAGAAAGCTTTATAACGGCAGCTCAACATTTTTGACAAGAAAGCTCTGCATCGTGTCGATCGTAGGAAGTGCACACCTGTCAATCTGGGCGATCAATTTGTTTCGCTGGAAAGTCCAGCGTTTACGTTATAAGACCGTCACAACATATACGGCCTCTATTCGCACGTTTCGTCACCGATATGAAGTGACCTCGTCGCAAGCCCATATCCATCCACAATCGGTGTTGTTTAACGAAGTAACGATTTTCGAAGCACCTACGGCGCGAGGTCCGTCGTGCGAGCAAACACTGAAGCCAGATACGTATATCAGACTGACCTATAGCAGATGCAGGCACATTATAGCCTGGTTCTGCAGACGATATTCGATATTTCAGCAAAAGCTCATCTCGTGTCTCCATTTGCTTATAAAATATCCGCGATTGTGGAAATAATTTTACATGAGTTTATATCAAGAAGTGTCGGAATTGTTATCTACACATTGATATTTTTCTCGTTGTTCTTATGCCAGTTAAATTTTTCTTTTCTTTTATGTCATCTTAGCAATAAATTACATAAATGGATGTCACATCTCTGATGAAAGTTTTGCAATTGATGCTTCTCGTCGAAATATTCAGAACAGTAGAACAATTTATCGAATATCTCGTGCATACTAACGATAGTAGCCTTTCAAAAAATTAGGACGTGTATTGGATAAGTCAAATATAACCGTTCAATATCAAATCGAATGTTCTATATCTTACTAACTACAAAGTAACTTTGACTTATCACCTTTAACACCAACCATTTTCGCAGAACCAGAATATTTTTAATATTTCGTACTTTCTAAATTTAAATCTATATATCCAACATAAGGAACAATTCTATCTGTTTCAAATACAGCATTTAATTGCTTACTCGAATTAATTTAAATTATTTGAAACTCACTCTCAAGTCTAATTTAAAGATAAATATCATATCTTTATATGATGAATATCATAATTATATACATTATTAAGAATGTATTTGTTTAGTAGATGAATATGCGATCTTTAGTTTGTCGTTGGTTTGACTGGATACAGTAGTCTTCGGGAGGTCTTTGAACACACGAACAAATTATGAGGGCATTTTTAACAAACACTTTTATTATAACATTTAATTATATGTACAGTTTTTTATAGTTTGGAACACACACACGATACTTTTATTCGAAAACGTGAGTGAATGCGGCGCACGATCTGTATCGCCTTTTATTTATTCTCGCTCTTACGTCAGACTAACTGTAGAACAGGGCTGATCGCGAGCACACCACCTCTCAACTCACACGTATTTGTTTCGAAGTTGGGTATTAGAACCAATGAAATAAGGAGTTGTTATTTTATGCCCATATAGAGACACCGAGATTATTTGTTTACGCTCTAATACAGTCAAACTGTTTTCGTGCGCCGGTTAAGAGGTCAAGGTGCCTCGTGAATTGAAAGATACAGAATGCTTCTATAAATAAAAGCATTTTTCGTCAAAACATTCTAATAATTTTAATTGCTTCAATGTAAGGTATATAATCGATTTGATGCAAGTTAAAAAATCAATTGAGAATAAATGCGTTTAATATTATATTCAGTATTTTAATCAATATGGTTGATTAAAATATATCCTAAATGAAATATATTTGGAATATATTCTAATAAATATAAAAAAATATTTTTGGAGGCTTATGAGTTGTAACAAGAGGTATTCGTAAAACAATGTAATGGTTAAAGATTAATTAAAAACGTTTTATTTAATTAATTTAGATTAAATCAAATTATGTCAGAAAAAAATAATTTTTTATTTGTTCACAGCCTTCTAATATATATAAAAATAGTTTATCAACTACGATTAGTGTTAACTCTCATTATAGCTTTAAGAAAATGTAGAAATCTAAATATTTCTTATTATACCTTCATAATCTTTCTCCGTGTAAGACTGATGGGTGATCCGTGCGCCCGGATCTTTCGGGGCCTCGTCGTCACCTGTCCCGCCCGAATGGGCGCGGGCGGCCCCGCCAGTGCCGGCTCCCGGCTTCATCCACGGCCTGAAAATAAATTAAACGACGTGAAAATAAGTTATACGTTTGATTTAATTATCGCCGATGGCGACGACGACTCTCCGCGTATGCATCCGCTACAGAACGCAACTTTTCTATTATTAGAGCATTAACGACTTCTCAACCGGCAGAAATATCATCGGGTTCGTTTGTGACTTTGTTCGCTTTCCGAGAGAAAGAGAGAAACGTGTTTCTAACGGTAAATTTTCCTCTGGTGAAACACCCAGCTGGTATTTTATTGGTAAAAGCCGACTTGTGTGAATTTTGTCGCTAACTTGTCCATTCGATTAATACACGTTGCGAGTTATCTATTCATTTTGGCGACGATGCCAAATGTGTGCACGCACGAGCGTACATCGATGTAAAATATTTCGTAGGCGTTTGTCCACGACCGTCCACACCAGTTAATAATAATTAAGCTTCTACCGTCGGAGTCACTTTGCACTGCTTCCTCCTCATCTTTCTCCTTCCGCTTCCATGCTATTAAGTTTCATACTATTTATTTCAGTCCTTATATTTAATTGTTTAGCTTTTTTAATGTAGTTTATTTCTATTTCATTTCTATTTTACATATTTAAATATTTTATTTATTTTTATTGAAATACGCAAATTTTTCGATCAATTATTAATTTTTGTTCTTTCTTAACAAAAAATGTAATCTTGTCTCGATATTCGAATTACAACTTATAATACAGTTCTCAAAATACATTACCATAACTAATTTTGCATAATTATTTTGTGATCAAATAATTCCCTGATGCAATACTCAGTATGAATGTATATTTTCTTTTCGTATTCATAGCATTGTATCTGTCCTCGTTTGCAAATTGTCGCGAAGTAGCTTTTAAGTCTTCTACTGTTCTTGCGAGAGAGAGGCATATAAATTTCGACGTTCTCAATGTGCTCTTGCTCGCTAACGAAGATGAATTTAGCACATTTTGCTGTAAATTATGTCAACGACGTGATTTATTTGATGATATCAATTCATCTTTTAAAAATATAAAATTAGATATGATATTTTTTAATATAAATACTATGTCATAAAATATAATAAATTAAAGACAACTCAAATGCTGTAACAGTAAAAATTCATTATTCGTAAGTAATAATTAATAATAAAGAGATGTATAAAAATTTATATATTAGGTAGTAGATACAAAAAAAATTTTCCACTAAAATTATCTCTAGATTTTTCATCAAATGTTCATATCCTTGTATTTAAGTAATATCTGTTTTTTTTTGTTGCGTGTGCCTTCATTCGAAGTTGCAAGTCTCTTCTTATCGGAGTTTGTTCAATCAACTGATTATTTCCTATTTAACTGATATGATAGTAGTGGTTTTTTTATCATTGTGATATGATAGTAGTAGTTTCACAATTGTAGTAGATATCATTTTATTCTATATGTTATACATTCTATATATCACTCCATTCCTAGAATACATAAGAAATCAACTTTTTTTCGATACAGCGTAACGCAAAATGAATTCATTAAATCGCTTCGTTTAATAACTACAGTTGACAGTTAACAGTTAACAGATGGTCTTTTAAGAATCTTTTTACAACTTTACATAAAAATGAGGAAAATAAAAAAAAATATAAACAAAAATAGATATAAAAAATTTTCGGTTCCATGTTTAATCAAACGTAAAACTAAATGTGGATTGATTACAAAACAAAAAATCAAACGGGTACAGTAACAACTGTGCCGCAAGCAACAACGCGGCGTAGAAACGTTTACTGTCTAGTTCACGTTAAAGTATTCAGCGAAGAACAGTTGACGTAGGGCTACGTCGCTGAATACTTGAAAATGAAATAGTGGCAATTGACGTAGCCCTATGTCAACTGTCCTTCGCTGAATACTTTAACATGAACTAGTGACAGTATAGTGACGTAGTTCTACGTTGTTGGTTGCGGCACAGTTATTACTGTGCCCGTTTAATTTTTATTATATTAGCAATTTTTTTTCTAATTATATTATGTTTTTCAATCTTTTCTATATACCCCTATTTCATATATAAATCATTAAAATTGATTAGTTCTTGAGTTACGTACGTTAAAATTTGCTAGGAATATGTACATACATAGAAGCCTAATAAAGCTGGAACTAATCAACCAAATCTTAAAGTATTATATGAAATAGGGGTAGAAAAGACTGGAGAATATAATGGAATTGGAAAAGTTGCCAATAATGGATATTAAATTGCCAAAATTGTAAGTGGTTGAGACCTGAGCATAATTATTATGCTTATAATTGTTTGGCTTCCTTAGGCTTCCTCATTTAGGAAGCTTTTTGAGACTTTTGAAACTTTCAAGAGGAAATGGGATTATATAAGCTATCTAATAACGTATTAATCATTACTCTACGATTATTAGTTTCGAAGATATAAACGTTCAAAGTGTGACATGTTTTCGTTGCATCTGCTCCCAATGTTACCCCCTACTTACTGTCGACAAAGACCGTAGTTCTACGTCAAAAGGGATAACAGACGTGGGTGAGGGTAATTTAAATACAATATTCTAACAGAATATACTGAGAATACAAAACTGAGTTTAATCAACCTACGCAAAAGATAACAGTTTGGTCAGATAACATTTTGTTTGATCGAAATGTTATTTGTATTTTTGTGGCGCAATATTAGATGAATTTATATCAGAAATTATAGACGCTATTAAAATTTGATGGATTACCTCAAAATAATTAAATTCATGAAATTTATTTATGTACATACATTAATCTTACGCGCCATAGTGCATTCGAAGACAGGAATCTATAAAAATAGCCTAAGCTTTCTGAACATATCATATTACTACGTTTACGCGAGCGTTACTTCTGTAGTAACTTACGATATATCACTCGTTTACGCGGAGTAAATTATCGTAAGTTACTACAAAATCCCGTTTACGCGAAGGAATCATCGTAAGATACTACAGAAGTAACGCTCGCGTAAACGTAGTAATATAGTCGCGCAATTAATCGTATATAATATAAAAATAATCAATATATTATAATTTATAAATTCGCTTTTTCAGGCAAAATATTATACACATGATGGTTATTATATTGTGTCAGAAAATATAATGTATTAATAATTCTAAAGAATAAAATATTTAATTTAAAAATTTTTAAATAATCTTTACTAATTAATTTTTGATGAAATAAACAGTTTTTTTTAATATGTAAACATTCTGAAAATGTATTAGGTACATTATTAAATGTTAATTCCAGCAAACTTGTTTGTCTTATAATATTACAAATTTTTCTTCTTAATCAAAAAACATTTTTGTTTAATCTTTAAGTTTTTGAAATTTTAGAGAATCTTCTCTCTTAATTGAAAATATTTTCTGCTGTTTTTTCTCAGAAGAAAGAAGCATAATCTAGTTCTCTATTATGATATCTTCATCTTGTTCTGTAATCATCTTCTTCCTCTCAGACATTTACTAATTTCCTTTTGCCTCGACATTCCTCTTCTGTTCTCACGTTTATCAACGATTATCAAAGTAACTTTAATGGTTAGTAAGTATATATTATAGGACAAAAATGTATAAATGTATAAATAATTGCCAAAAATAAGATTAACTAAATTTTAATTTAGGTAAGAAAAAAAGATTACTTAATTTAAAAGTGCTCGAAAAATAAATATTAATATTTCTAACGTCAGTGTGCAAGGTGTTTATCTTTTGTCCTTCAAATCTACGATTTCCTGAGATTATAATTAAATAGATCGATCAAAACTTTAAACGAGTGGCAAACCATTTATAAACGATGTACTTTGAAAACAAAAGTTTGATGTGAGTATTATTATCTAGAATGTAAGTCTCCTCGAGTAATATTATAGAAATATAAGACGCTGGAGTGCAATTGGTCATACACATTTACGTTCACATATCGATTGTGCAACTACAATGGTTACGTTTATTTCGATATTCCGTTCACGTTCGCCCTTGCAAGACCGACTAAGTTTCTATGCTAATCGTAATTTAATTTTGGGATGTGAGTAACAGTTTCACAGAACGGAGTTTCACATGTGCACCGTCCTTCCGTGGGGATAATGGAATTACCGAATTTCTCATGTGCGCAGTAGTTTGCAATTATATGAAAAGTAATAGTGATAATGAGAAATAAAGAAAGAGAGAGAGAGAGAGAGAGAAGGCGGTCATATCGTTAAATAATGAGTGGTAGCAACAATGATTGAATTTATTACTGCGTCTTAATAGCACAAAAAAAGAGATAATTTGTAAATTAATTTAAGATAATTGGTTAAATAAAAAGAGATAAAACATAATAATATATACAATTAAAAAAGAAAAAAATTAATTTTTTTATTTCATATAATTTTTTATGTCATTATAATTAAAGCAAATTTTATTTACAGATCTTTTAATTTAGACGGAAAGTATCATTAAAATTTTTTATTCTTTATCGAGCTTTTCATTTATTAATTATTAATTGTTAATTGGACTGTCCTTAATGCTATTATAAATGAATTCCAGCTATCGTCAATTGTTATGTAAAAACGTAAATTAAAATCATTTGCAGGTATTACGTGGAATACAGAAATAATGAAAATAAAACGGACTATTAACTTTGAAACTCAATTTGCGTTGTGATGTAAATGAAACGATGCACAAGATATCCCCATACAAATATAGCATTTTCTCTGACATTTCGAAAAAAAGTTCATGCATCAACAAAATTTTAGATTCAGTCCGATATTTATTATTTGCATTGCAAAAAATATAATTATAAATATTTTGCTAAAATATTATATAATATTCATTTTCATAAATTTTATGACATAAAATTTAATAAAATTTAATAATACAACTCACACAATCAGTAATACACACTTAATTAACAAAGAACAACACGCAAAATTGAATGCAATGTAATTCCGGTATGCTATACCGTCATGATGCTTCTTTATGCCGGACAATGCGTCATGATATAAATGAGCACGTAAAAAGACATGAAACACTACGATTATCTACCTACGCTGCGGATGTTAATTTTGACACGTGTTTTACAAAGCATTTTGTGCTCTGTCATGTTGTAACAAAGAATAAATTACATTAAGCGCGTGTGACGATTATAACAGTCTTCTCATAATGGTCTTCTGTAACTTGAAACGTTACTTGTTTTCATTCAAAATACTTCAGATTTCTATTTTTAACCTATGCGAAGACTTCTCTTCACTTGTTCATTCGATTGCTATTTATTCAGTGGCAAAAATATAGTAAAATAGAATAAATGAATAATAACAAATGCAAGGAAGATTGTAATAAATTAAAATGGTATAGCTCCCTTTGTTTAAAATTCCGCTACCTCGTTGAAGTATAGTAAAGTCTTCTTTCTCTCGTCTCTCGCGGTCTCACCGACAGCCTCGATCAACGCTCAATCACACAGACATTTGACGTTCACCGAGAGTGCGCGACATTTCTTATATCCCTTGCCCGACGACACGTGGCGGGAAACAGTCAAACGCGCACCGCACATACGCCTCGTCGCGGATGCAACTGGCGCAAGACGAGCTTTACGCGACGCGAATCAGTCGCAGGCAGAGCGGGGAAAACGGATCGTTCGATCTGCTTTTTCGTGGGCGCTGCCAGGTGCAGTGCTCGGCGGCGGACGCAATTGCAGCGCTCGATATAAACCCGAACGACGCGACGCGACGCATGCACGTGCTGTCAGGGTCGCCTCCGCTTCAGTGTCTTCGCGGAGAAAGACATCAGTATAGAATAACATCGACGTCGCGACGGTCCCGCGTTATGCATCCTCAATGAGTGTTATTCGAAGGTCCGCATCTTAACTATGTTGATATATCAGCTTATTTGGTGTAACTTTTATTGAGATCTACTCGCTAATGCGAGGACCGTTGCAGTTCATATATTAAAAGTGTTAAATGAATGGGATAATGATAATTGGAGAAAAACTGATTTAGTCTCCGGTAATATTGCTGGTCTCGTAAAAGAGAGTATGGTGTGGTGAAGACACTCGCTAATGCATCTTTCATTGATTGGTTCGTGCATTTTTGAGACTAATCGTGATTTGCCGTTCAATGGAATGTCAAGATCGCATTGGTCGCGCGTCAAATTGTCAATTACCGATTACAAGTTGTCAAGTGGATAATTACCACGATGCGATTACCCTGGTTACATAGGTATACATGTACGAAGCTTTACATAATGAACGACCTATTTGTCCGAGCTATGTCTCTTTAATGGAAGAAGAGTGATTTGATAAACGAAAGAGATAGATAGAGAGAGAGAGAGAGAGAAAAAATAATTATTGTTTAATTTAATTATTAAAGGAGTTGCTCATAAAAAAACTTCTGGGTGTCGATCATGTATCTTTTCCCCTATAGGAAACGTGAAAAGTGAAAAGTTTTATATAGCTATCTCTTTCTATTGGTGTGGAATAGAAAGAGATAGTTATACATGAAACTTTTCATTTTTCACGTTTTTGCCCTAAGGCAAAAGGGGTACATGATCGATCTTCTGAATAAAAAAATAATTTTGGAAATCTCGGGAAAAATTATAAATAAAAAACAAATCTTTCCCTTTTCGTCTGATTTTATTTTTTTACAAAACTTATTTATCCATATTGGAATAATTTATATTGAATAAATAGTCTTTGCGCACACAAATAATTATTAAAATGTACAAAGTATTACGTACGTCAAATACAAAACATAAAAATTATTCAAATCTCGGTCAGTATCAAATATCTCTCTCAGCGCAAGTTTATTTATATGCTAAAAATGGTAAAAATATATCTGCCAAGAGAAGCTCTCAGAAAGTTCTTTCCAATATTTTGAAGTTATATATTATACTTTCTAGATGTAATTTCGTCTGAAATTGCATATGTATAGTCATATTCTGAAATGTCTCAGATATTAAATATCAGCATTTAGAAACTTCATTCAAATTTAGCATAGCGAACGAGAGACAGTTTCTAAACATTTCCTAACAATTTATTATCAAATAAGTCATAGTTGTAATGTCACGTAAACTATTAAATCAAGTATTTTAATTAACTTCTAAATCATTAATCTGTTTCTCGGGTTATCAAACTGTATCTCATATCTTGACTCGTTAGACAAATATGGAGAAACTATAATTTAATTTAATAACTTTAAGAGAATTTTTAGTTCTGCGTTCTGTGCTAGTTGTGAAAGAACAAAAAATAATTTTTAAATATACTTGAAATAAAATGCATTTGACACATATACGTTCAAAAATTATTAAAATCTTGTAAAATTAATATTCAAGTGTGGTATTCTTTTTAAGATGGAGTAAAAAAAAAAAATCATTAACGAGAGATCTAAAATGTGGCATTTTATAGACACGTATGGAAAGTGCAAAAATATCTATAATATACGAGGAAAGGAACTTTAAGCGCTATTTAGTGCATTGCGTTATGCTTCCGGTTTCGGAGCAGGCGAACAAATTCGGACGAGGAAGCGGACAATGCTCGGGATGATGATCAGACGCGGAGGTCGGCGGACAGGCCAATGAGACCATTAACGAGCAACAACAACGTCAAATGAAAAGGTCCTTGTGGAACGACACTTTTCCGTGGACATGCAGCGATAATTGATGGCTTAATAACTGCGAATCGTTTCAGTGGATACGTATGGTAATACACAGCAATCGTCGAAGGTAGTTTGTTCGTGAGCAAATTAATTACATAATTGACAGACGACTCGAATCTAAGGACAATCAATGTCTATTATATCACTCAATTATCGCAATTGGTAATCGCAAATAACTATGAAAAATCGCTCTCCGAATTCGCAATAATTGCTAATCGCAAATGTGTCAAGAGCAAAATGATGTAACAGTTTCCGTTATGTCAAACAAGCATTGAAATTATCTCTTTCATAAATAATAGTATAATTCAAGAATATCAATTGTGATAAAAAAATAGACATTAAGAAATTGATTGAAGTATCTGACTAAAAGAAATGTTTTATTTCGTGTAAAAATATCTTAATTATATACATATATTTCCAATATATTAATTTTATAGATTGCAAGAGATAAATTTTCAAACATTTGTTATGCTTACACTGAGAAAATGGTTTCTTTGAACCAAATAAAACTCGTTAACAGATAATAAATGGCATGGTTGGATACGGCGAATCGAATATTTTGTTGAATCAATGGAATCGTTGGTTTGTGATAATAGTGAATAATCTGTTGCCTCAAATTAATGTACTTTAATAGTTAATGAATCTGATTTTGGCACGAACGAATATCTTTTTGCATCAATTGAATATTTCTTAATAGTTAAGGAATATAATTTTGGCACAAAAGTATATTTTGTTACGTTAACGGAAGATTTATTATTAGGTAAGGAATTCGAATTTAGCACAAAATAATATCAATTAAATATTTTTTAATAGTAAATAATTTTATTTTGCTGAAAATCCGCGTCGACGTTTGTAATTATATGTATATATATATATATATATATATATATATATATATATATGTATATACATTTGGTTATGTCAGAGGCCCTGCTAGTGAGCACGCTCTGACTGGCAAACTGCGAGTAGTCTCGATTTGCATTTTTGATATTGCATTGAAAAGAATAATTTACTTTTCACGAGTAAAGACTGATGAATAAAACAAGTCAAAAGTGGCTTTAACAGCATTAAAAATAGCAAGGTACTTTGATATTTTATTAATATAGAAATGAAAAAACAACACTCGACTTGCCGTTAAGTAAGCATGTCAATTAACCCCTTGGCTGTTAGGCGAAAAAAAGGCAAAAAATGCAAAACGGAATCAACGGCTTCACAAATTTTTATGTAAATTGAGTTATACTTTGAATTTTTTTCAATATAATTATTAAATTTGCTATTTTGAATTCTTGAATTTTTATTTTCAATTTGAGATCAGCGGTTTCAAAAACTTTTATTTAAATTTTTATGCAAATTAAATAACGTTTTGCATTTTTGGTCCCCTATATTGTATTCGCCACTTTGAATTTCGCAATTTTTATTTTAGATTTGAATTCAGCGATCCCAAAAACATAAAGATCCCATTCTGCTCTGGTATATGTAATATTTTTTTTAATGTGCGCATATTTTCGTCATGTGCACTTTTGGTCAGTTTTATTTTTGCGAATATTTCCGTCATTGACAGAGGGAGTTAAATATGCGTATATACTCGTTCGCCTCCAAATGATCTCATTTTGCCAAAAAATTTGTCATTACAATTAAAATCGAGAGTTTTGTTATATTTCATATAAATAGCAATATATTGTATTCAAATAATCACTAATTTTCTTGGCAGATACATTATTAATGCGAATAATACCAGAACCGTGGTAATTAATAACAAAACCATTGTTAAATACTTTATTTTTCCTGAATAGTCGCAGCATGTCAATATACTAATTAATCGTATAATATTTCCATGAGGGAATTAATAAATAACGAACAAACTCTCCAATACGTAAATAGTGTTATCTGGTAAATATACGTGTATCAATAATATATTTATTTTTAAGACTGAGCATTCGAGGAGAAACAGCGTGAAAATTAGAACGACGATAAAAATGATCAAATCTGATATACACATACGATAGGTAAGATTAATAGACATGACTTACGAAATGATAATTCCAAGGTAATTATCACTCCATGAATCAGGATTGTGTTTTCCTACCGAAACATAATTTTACACATGTATATATATGTATATATATATATATATATATATATATATATATATAAAATTTAAGTAGCATATTTAATAAATCTTATAAAACCAATAGTAACATCAGTTTTATTAGCACTAAAAAGCGGATGTGTTAATGATTTTTATTAATACAGAGTCACATTGGTTTACATCATAGCTTCGAAAAATAGTACTGATTGAAAGCAGTGGGGTTGATTTAACGTTGTCAATAGTCGAGACTATGTTGTCGTCACATTTAATTTTTTCGTCTCCATTATACGTGCGCTGACGTAGCACCAATTGAAGTGAGCAAAACTCTCGGTACAAACATGAAGCAGCCTTATAAATAGCCACTGCATTTTCGGGGGAAGAAAGAACGGATATTTGCGCGTAGAGAGAATAGTGGGAGAAAGATTGATGTGGCACACTGTGCCAATTTCGAATAACGCTGATGTAGAAGATAGTTCTTGTGATCAGAAAGTTATTATTTTCTTATAACTTTATACGTAACAAAGCAAGGAACAAAATATAAAAATAATAATTTTAGTGCATTGCATGTCAGAGTTTATGTGCGTAAAATAAGACGCAAACAACATTACAATAAATTTATATATGTAGAAACTTATATACATATATGTATATGTATACAGAAACTTTCTTTAAAATTTACGAATCATTATTACGATAAAGTTAAATTTTATAATTTTGTAATTTGTAAAATGTTATAATTTTTGAAATTATTCTACTCATCCATATTCACTTTTAATTATTCTCACAACACATGCATTTTTCACAGCTACAAAGCATGCATCGAAAAGAATTCGCTGATCGCATCAGGCATTATACACGTCAAAGCGCATTGACCCTCGTTGAATCTTTCGTAATATTTCGTATTTCGTAAATCATTTACATGCGGAAGAGACAACTCATCTGAATCAATTTTCTAAAGCAGCACGTGTAAATAAGCCAAGAAAAATGTAATTTTATCTTGAGAAGAAAGTCGCAAAATAGAGATCTTGTCGATGAAAGAGGAACGGATGGAAAAAGCAATCGATTATCACTCTAAATATCAAATGGAACTTTTATGCACCTTTAAAGCATAGGAGAGGTCAAAGGTCGATTATCCATGAATAAACTTACTTTCTAATAACCTCGTTCTTTTTCAGCTTCTCTGAAATAACTCTTAACCTGCGTCAATAAAATAGATAATTTTTGCGCTGAGTCATATTATTTTCTAATAAAGAAATATTTGCATTTTGATACGTATTTGTATGCATTCTCTGCTTCAGATTCCAATTATCTTTCTGATTACGTGTTTGTGACAATGGCAGAAGTATATTTTTCATAATTTTAAAATTTATCACCATGTAAGTTTATTTTCGGTTCACATTTTCCAAAAATTTTTCAAAAATAATTTTTTGTAAATAATATTTTTTGTAAAATCCTTGTATGCAATTTTTCACTTTTATTTTTTTTAATAATATGATTTACTGAAATATATTAAGATTTATACGTAATCCTTGATTATTGACACAAATAAAAATTATTGCATAACACCGTTGGTATTTATCTCCGCATATATTTCCCCGCGCACTATATAATATATAGATAATTCAAATAGTACAAATGCAATTGCAAGATGAATTTGCATGTCACATGTCGATTATCAATTCCGTCTCGATGAGCTGATATTTTTTCCAGGTTCGCTGCTCCGATAACGATAATCATTGTGTGTAGAACCAAATACATGTAAACGTTGATAAGAGAACTCATGTGACGTTAACTTGGGTCAAAGTGCGGGTCAGCACGTGATCAACGGTTAGATATTGCGAAATAATAATTGTTCTTCCATGATTTTTATAAACGAATTGAGCGCATACGTGTGAAAAAGAAGATTCGTTTAAACGGCCGACTTTATTCACATTTCATGTCGCAAGGTGAATCTAATTCAAGGATACCGCACTGGAAATTAAATGTGTTTCGTGCAATGCATGATTGCATGATTAGTACAGTCGATTATAAGTTAGTTGGTCGATTATTCAATTTTTAGACATCAGACGTGCCTTGGATGTCAATTTTACATTTAAATAGCTTGGCGCAAACTATGTGTATGTGTGTAGTGCAAATATTTTATTTGTATAAATTATTTTCTTATTATTCTCTATATTACATTTATTGCTATTTATTATATTAATATGAGTGTCAGTATATAATGTCAATTAACATATCTATATTTTTACACATCGTGTAAGTATAATTTTTTAAACATCTTAAAGAAAAATGTTATTAATTGTAATAAAAAAAAGACATTGTTTTTTCATAAAACACTATCAATATTTTTGAATATCGAATATCGATAAATATTTTTTCTTTGAGTTAAGAAATCTTTCTAGAAAATTTTATTGATGGGTATCAAAGCACATTGAAATTGGCCGGCACACTTTACTCATGATCATCATCGATAGCGCGGTTTCAACTTCTCTGTTTTTACAGCGATCGCTCGAAAAGTCGACGTCGAGTGCATCGAGAATCTTGAAGAAACAATCCGCGATCCAATATAAATACGATAGAGAGATACGAGCGCAAATTTTGTTATGCCAACATCTGTAGCTCTCTCAGCTTGCCAGAATCGATCAATCTGATAGCCTTAATCATTATCGCAGCGATTCAAATAATCTGTATGAATAGCTAATACGTTATTCATACAATGAGATTTCTCACCAGATGAAAATAATCAATCAGTACGCGTGTATATTAATTTAATTATTTATTAATAAGTCCGATTGAGAATATAAATTAGTAATAACAAACTTTCGCAGCCAAACCGGCATTGCTCTCTATCGTCGGTTACTATTTATCATATAAAGAAAGTATAAAATAAAATACAACGTGAAAGGAATAAAATCTCCAAATTAACAAATTAATTGCAATAAGGGTAGAACTGTGCCACGTGAGTATTATTTTAAAGACCCTACTTGTCCAATTGCATGTCTTCTCGGAGCTTCACTGGTGATTGCACCTGAAGAGATCCGTCAGCGCGGCGACGAACACGATATGAATGCACTTTTGGCCACAATGTCAGACGATGGTCCTCATTGTCGGAGTCAACCCCGCTTCACGAATAAATACAGACGCGCGTGGACAGACGAGAATGTGTACTTGAATTATTCCTATATCCCTCTTTCTCTCTCTCTCTCTCTCTCTCTCTCTATTAAGTCTGCTCACATATACACATGTATGCACACGTGCACACGTTGCACTACCTCGTACGCACGTCTGCGCACCGCGGTGTATGCCGGAGGACTGTTTACCATCGGCTGACAGCTAGATGATAGCTTCCGATCGCACTCTCCTCGGTGCCAGCGACGACCAGCAATCGGCCAGTCGCAGCAGCAACCAGTCGGTGGCTGGCAGCAGCGCGGAGACAGTCATCCGGTGATCCTGATAAGGAAACTCCGCCCAGATAGTGCCGAGATATGCTCGCGAATCCGGTCAGGCTGTCAGGGAGGGGTATTATTCTGTCATTTCGAAATCGTTGGACGATGTTGTCAGGTCATCCGAAGACCAGTCCGCAGTTTTAAAGAAGTTACACGCCATACACGTAGTATTCTTGCTGAGATTCCCACATGTACAGGGATATAGGAAAAACGAATCTTCTGCTAGTGAAGGTGTATCGGTGATCATATACGTTCCGAATTTCTATGGAGCGGCGCTTTATTTGATTGCTGAATCGATTCACAATCTACAAAGTTAATTGTTTAGTTTTATATTGCATGTTACAGGACGACGTGCGCAATATTCGGAAAAAAAGAGAGAGAAAAAGAGAGAGAGAGAAAGAAAGAGAGGGAGAGAAATAAAAAGAGATAAAAGCTCAATTGAACATGACGATTAAATCATATTTATCTTTGCCAAATTTATATAATCCTATTCAATTTTAATCCTGTTCAATTATCGATGCTCTGAAATTAAGCGACGTGAAGTGAATAATATTATTTCAGGATGTGTAAACGTTTTGATCATTGCGCCGCACTACAGGCGTGGCTCTCAAAATAAGACGGATTTATTTGGAAAACACAGCGACTCTTGATAACCCATCGGCTTTCATTTTATCTTATTTTTGCTGAAGTTTATTATTATAAAAATGTTCATATATTTCAAAGAGCTGTTAGTATTATATATATATAAAATAAATTTAGATATGATTTATGGAACATAAATAAAAATCTTGCAGACATGATATATGGTAAAGTGATAAGAGATAAAGTAAACTCATTATATTGGCATTTGTAAAATTCCATTATCTGTGCGATATCGAGAAGATAATATGACGATTACACGATAAAAGTAATAATGTTTTTCTTGTTTAAAAAGTTATTTGTGCGCAGAAATGACGGCTTAAAGTATAATCAGATTGTACATCTCTAATGCATGTCGGTCTACATTATTGCACACACACGCACGCACGCACGCACGCACGCACGCATGCACGCACGCACACACACACACACACACACACACACACACACACACACACACACACACACACACACACACACACAAAATACACGTCTTTTATTATACGAATCACTTGTAGATAGCTAGTGTTACTGCATTGGAAATCATTATAATACACCTTTGCAATAATAGGTTTGACGTACGGATGCGAGTGCGGGATTACCTTGTATAAGCATACACGTGGACACAGTAGTGGCATTTATGATTAGTTCCGAAGAAGGGAGGGATTTGCGTGCTACGATGTTGCGCATTAGAAACATGCATCATACCTGTTGTTTCCTACTTGTAAATTACTCTTTTTGAAACTTTATTTGTATTTGTCAATAATATATTGATCTGTTTATTATCGTACTTTTATAATCCCGATGATAAGTATTATTTTTCATATTGCGTATAATCTATCTCGTTAGTAAAAATTAAAAAGAAATTGAAATAACTTTACAGTAACGTAAATGTTTAATTATTAGAAAAGTTCACTCCCTTTACCTTTACCTACTATACACGAGAAGAGATTGTTAATTGAGACTAATAAAAGTTTTGCTCAAATGTAATGGCTATTGTTGGAAATAAACGTATATAGCTTGTTAGGAAATAATTCTATGTACAACAGTAACGCTGTTCAAACGACATTACCGATTTTGATAGAACCCTTTGTTACTTGGCGCTTTAGCGCATAAAAGATGGCAAATAGCGCATATGCCCTAAATAATTAATCGTGCGAATGAATATTGCATACTGCATTTATGGTCACACCCGGAGGAAAATACGACGATTAATTTGTTTAATCGCTTATATACCCAGAAACCATTTTGCCCCTACATATTCAGGAACTGACCTAATCAGTAATTATTGAATTAAATTTTAATACCTGTACAATTGAATTGCTGCGAAGAATGTTTAGGAAAAAATCGCGAAGAGAACCACATAACAATTTATTCATTATAACGTGAACTCTTCGGATATATATATAATAATTAATAGTTCGCATATCTCGTTTTGAATAATAACAATAAAAACAATAATATCATCTTTTCACTCGTTTTACTTGCGTTTTTTCTATTTTTAATCAAAATTCAACATAATTCCGCCCGTTTAGAAATTAACATATGCGTATTATGATAGCAAAATTGATAATGTTTTTCCTCATCGTTGTGCAATCGCTCATTTAAATTTCTTATTATGTAAATATATAGATCTCTACGGCATATGTGTGATCGCTCATCTTTTTTACGAACGATATAAACCGCTGAGAGCCAGAGGCAGCGAGTTAATACCAATTTGATAATAAAATATGGACTTAATTATTAGGCGCAGAGGCTTTCGCACGCCAGATAAAAATAAATAGAACGCTCAAAGCCCGGGATATTGCGTATCGCGCCGCGAGTTTCGTTATCGGGTTATGGTAGCCGCAAAAGACAGTTGTGCCTGCCAATTGAAGAAACGATCTGTTATCACTGTTGCGATGGTTGATGACACGACACGACACGCTGTCTAGCCAGGGAATCTGAATAATGCCACCGCAAACTTTCGCGTATGCAGCTTTGTCGCGGTATACAATGTGTTTTACAGTTACCGCGCGCGTTCGTATCTTTCCAGCCATTAAATACTGATTTTTTTCACCCGAAGTAATATTCGTATTTTACGTTAATACTATATCGTTCGAATTATGATTCAAACATTGTTTGCACATATCGGAAAACGAGAAAAGAGAGATCTGTAATTATATAAATGAATTTAATTTAATGAGGTATTTATTGAAGAATTTTAAATCGAAAAGTATTCTTTTACGCACATAATTAAAATTTAATTTTAAAAAGTCAATTTGGTTTAAAATTCTCAATCTCTTTCAAAAATTTTTACTTCGACCATATTCCCAATAAAGCTCTTAATGAAAGTTTTATTAGATAGAATCGACCCAAAAAACGGGATTCAATTATCTGTGACCGGTACTTAAAGTTAGAAAAAAGTCTTTCAATGTATTAAATATAAGTAAAGTGCCTATCACAAATTTCCATTAAAAGAAAATTAATTCATTTTTAAATATCTATTCATCGTGACTTGCGCAGTGTGTACACGAGGCAAGTTTCCATTCTTTACAGCGCCCCTCGTGTGTGTTAAACCGTTCTCAATTAGCGTCTGTTTAGGCACCGTGAGTCTTTTTAGAGCCAATCAGTACGCACTAAAGACTCGTAAATAGTGTCCTGTCACCGACGTCTCATCATTTTCCTCGTTACCTCTCGGCTTGTCCTTGTTGTCTGATAAATTAGACGGTACAGAGTCAGCATATACGTTAATCGCATATGAGCCCAATTTAACGTGTATCTCGTGCAAGCACGTGATGAGATGGATAATTCCCGACCGTCAGCCCCGTTATAATGACACGTAAGTCGAGCCGCCAAACTGGTGAAATATTTCGATAACTGGTATGTGACTCATAATACGTGCCAAACAACTTCTTATCACGCGTCTTTAACTCGGAAATATTTTCATTTTGAATAATTGCGGTTAATGTATATAATCCCTCCTTTCGCTCTATATAATAACAATAATAATATAAACATTAGGTTACAAATAATTTAATCTAATTTTATACCCAACATCTGTCTAGAATATATATATACGTGCTTAATCGCAAGAGTTTGTTACACATCTGTTGCTTTACTTGCGTATTAAAGCAATGCAAATTTTGTGACGCGACACTAACAGACTAAACGGACTGCGATGATTACGTAATTTATAACGCGATCTCTCGATTATATTCTTGAAGATACGCTTCAAATCCAATCTGTTGAATCTAACCTCGGATAGTCTGGTCTCAATTTGAATAAGTACTATTATACTCTCTGATTGTGGGATTTCTCATATTTAATCTATATCTTAATCTGTACTATATTAAACAATAAGATTATAAAAAGTAAAATATTAACAAACTTATCAACATATGGTTTAGTGGCTATTATTGTTTTCGTATATATATGGAACTGGCGTGAAATAATAAAAACTATTGCAATATATCGAATTTCGAATACTGCTCTTTTCATAAATACTGTCACGCTAATAATAAGATAATAAAATTAATGATAATTTGCTTATATTACTATTCACACTATACGTATGTGATTTAATGCGACATTAGCATTTATAGCATTAGAAGTATCTTTATATAAAGAACCTTCGACATATTCACTACATATGTGTACTTACCTCCTGATTTACTAGCAGTCTTGAATGCACCCTGATTGTAACTGCCTTTACCCCGAGTCGATCACGTTCTATCAAACAGCCCGCATAACTATAGGAAAGAAAAAGAGAGAGAGATGTCACACTTTCGTATTTCGTATTTCGACTGGATTTCAATCAACGACGGGGAAGAGAGTTTCGATGTTCTCTTAACTACAACTGAAGCATCTTTTCACGGTTCTCTCGTACGCGACGCTTCGAAGGATTTCATGCTGGAAAAGATTAGAAAAGTTGGAGAGCGCATGCTCTTTCGTTGAAAACAAACTTGTCTCGTTATTTTCTTGAACGAAGGAGAAGAAAATCAAGAGGAAAAGAATTAAATATTGAATTATTTACAGAGATGCTGCGCTCGAAGTGCTCTCATTGACGCGAAAAATTCCGCGGAGAAACTTCTCTCGAGTTAAGTTAAGAAGAAAAAGCAACAATTCAATCTGAGACCATCAATTAAGCTAAATTTCACGTTATTAATTTTATAAGAAGAAAAAAAATCTGTTACAATCGTAAAAAGTCGAATTTATTAACATTAATTCTTACGATGATAGTCGATAGCGGTCTCTTGGGGGAACAAACGTCGAGAGATTCGAATAAAATTAAAAGATGGCAGCTTTAAACATGCGCGAACCGTCGATTCGCTATAGAGTTTAACGTCGCGTCGCCTTGACCTGGCGACAGCGAATTGCAAGGATAAATGCCGCCTATAAAAAGCCGTCGTTACAAATTCATGCAACCTTCGCAACTAACCACCGCCCTATCGTTCGCGACTGCGGCTGCCACGAGCGGAATAACGATCGAACGCAAACCAGCCCTTTGCCCTGTCACCGAGCGCAACAATGACTTTCGCCTCAGTTTCTATCTAAAGTTGCTTGCAATGCAAACTGATAACCGGGAAGTACGGTCGGTTTGCCCTAGAAATTTAGTTCAATTTTGGCGTGCTGCAAGCGTGAGTATTTTGAAAATAAGCATACTTTTCATAAATTATATAAATTTATGATTTAAAAATTACATTAAATTATATTAAATATTTTTTGACGCACTCTAAATTTTTATAGATCGTTCTTGATGTCGACAGGCTTTAATTCTGACGTTGACAAGAAATCGATATCAGAGATAAGCTCAATGCATTTAAACTAAATAAAAAAATGTTACGCTATAGCATTTCGTTATCAATAATTCTGAGGTACACTTTATTACGTTTAATGATATATGTTAACTGGTTGTTTTTATCATTAATTAATCGCAGAAAAAGCGCTTTTTATCATTACAAATGATACTTGTAACGTCTGATATAAATGATGAAAAACATCGACACATTCTTACATTTGAGTGTCTCTAATCTTGCTATAGACAAATGTCGAATTAAGCCTGATTTATGCTATATAGATATGCAAATTTCATGTTTTTTTATTTAACTCTATATAGATACGTGTATACTTTTAGAGGTCTGTAACATTTGTTTGCGAAAAAGAAATCCTGCCAACATTGAATTTCAAGCTATTGTCCTCTCAGGATACGAGAGTAAATTTACAATCTACAACTAAATATATTTCAGATATATTCTCTTTTCTTTCATTAATCGTGAATATCGCATATCTATATAATTAACAAAAAAAATTAAAAAAATAAATAGATATATGAAAAATGAAGGCTCTCTATATATAAAAAAATAAAATAATAAATAACGGATAGAGTAAAATCGTACAAAAAAAAACTAAAACGTACGACACTTAAAACGCTTATATCTATATGATAAGAAAAAAAAATCTCGTTATCGCTAGTTCAGCGGCACTTATCGCCGGGAAAGTTTAGTGCACTCTTAATAAAAATCGCGTGCACAGCTGCTGCAAGCTAGTACGATACGTGACGGCGGGCACAAGACACAATACAATGCGACAAATTATTTTTCATATTCGACCGCGTGACAAATTGGTAAAATAAGAACGTCAATTTGAAACACGACACAAAGATGCGTCTGTGGGAAATTTTTTGAAGACGCAGAATGGCAGCAATGCGACGGGGATATTGAATGTCGATGATGTATAAGTTGTTGTAAGGGTATATACGTATCTGATGACAATACTTTATTTTATATTCGTGCTCATGGTACATCTTTGTATCATTTTTGTCTTGTTGTAAGTATTTTTCTCTCGGGGTACAAAGAACAAAAATTGAGCAAAATACGGCGAAAAGAAGAGAAACATCAAGCTCTGAATACGTAATGTAAGCAAATTTCGTTACCGTCATATATTTTCAGTCACATATTCTTTATATAATTTTCTCATTTATTGACAAAAGAGAAAATCTCTTTCTTACAATTCTTTAATTCTGAAAATTCAAAAAATTATATAAGAGTTTTCGAGACACTTTGTGTAATTGTAATTGTACGGCAAGAGATAATAAAGTTTTAAGAATTTTAAGGTTGCTAAGATCTGTTTATGTATCAAAGGAGTACTTCGGTTGTACACTTGCTCTTCTTAATAATATCAAAAATATCCAGACTTATTTTAATATGCTTTTTGAAGCGTATTGCTAGTGCTGTGCACGTGTCATCCGAGAATTTAATAACAATAAAACGCGCCAAGAAAAAAGGAACGTGGCTCCTCTGAAAGAAAAAAATATAAATCTTTTCTCGCTAAATCTTTTTTAAATAAATCTTATCGCTTCAAAGTAACGATAAAGTTTGAAATTAAATTAGACTCGAGATCATTTTTGAATAAATGATTATACTCTACTCTAGAGTATCACCAAACATACAAACATAACGAACAATATAAAAACTATTTGCAACGTGAAGCATATAGCAATGTGAAGATCACAGATTTCATATGACATACATGATGTCAGGATTAATTATGTGATGTTAAATGAGAGAGTCAAATGATGAAAAAAATCAATAATATGAGCACCATATCAAGAAAGAGTGGCAATTCTTCCCTACCAAGAAATAATATTTCCTCTTATTATGAAATATGATGATATACGTCATTTTATCACAAAGTATTTATTTTTGACCCATTTTAACTAATTTACGAAAAGTATCTACAAATATATAAAATCTGAAAGTATACCGAGAAAAATATTGCAAGACATAAAATTTTCAAGTTCTATATATAATATAATAGAGAAAAATAAAAAAAGTTCAAGTAAGTAAAATAAAAATATAGTGCGTGTACGTGTTAAGTAAATACATATAAATAATTCTAAAAAGAAAGTACGAAAGATATATTTCATGTGAATGAAAAAAATGAAGAGCACCTCTT
Organism: Temnothorax americanus; assembly: GCF_048541705.1. NCBI lineage: Eukaryota > Metazoa > Arthropoda > Insecta > Hymenoptera > Formicidae > Temnothorax > Temnothorax americanus. The sequence goes on from NW_027509301.1 coordinate 73,674, forward strand.
GTTTATTATCAGATATGTTATCAGAAAAGATGGAAGAATATCTCGAAAGAAAAATATCTCCAAGAAGTGGTACGCAATAAGACGGAAATGACTTTTTCATTCGTGATAAAACAGCCAATATAATTTGTTTATACCCGATGGATTGTTAATAAACTATTGAATAAAATTATCGGAAATATGACTCTATTTCTTCATCTTTTTCTAGATCGTGGTACTAACCGTAACATAAAGACGTAAAAGTTTCAAGCTTATTTGTGAGTAACTCAGCCGAGCCTGAACAAATCTATTGTTATAATGCAGCACACCAAGTAAACACGTATCACAGAAATGGGGGAAGGGGTGGAATAAAAATACACAAATATACAGTCTATCAAAAGAAGAGAAAAGAAGCGAGACCAGAAAGAGCACACACGCGAGCTTTTTCCACACGGAAGCGAGCAAATCGCGCGCGAAGAGTACCTCTCTTGCGTCTAATACCCGGATGGATCACGGAAGATGAACGAAGATGAAAGAAAAGTGCATCGGGCAAGCGGGAGCGGGTAAGGCACGTCGCGCACGAGATCTAACGATCCTTCTTTCCCGGTTGGCAGATGACTCGCATCCTCCCGCCAGGTGCGAGGACGAAGGAGAACGCCGGCGGGCAAACGACGACCGACGGCGTCCCCGTGCCAACCCTCGGGGGTGCCCTTGCACGGAAGGATCGACGGTGGAGAGAGCGTGCGGCGCGTGTCCGCGGCGCGGGAGTACTGTTTCTCGCAAAAGGTGGAGGCGCCTGCACGCTCTTCGGTATTGATCCACGTGGACGACACTCCTCCTCGCTCGTCCGACCATCAGCCCCGCCGTCTCTTAAGCGTTAGCATCCAATGGCGATCTGGCCGCGTCCGAATAGAAGTGGCGATGTGCTTCCCGTTGAATCATCGTTCTACCTGATGCCTGCTTGGATCCACGGGAATTTCCTTGATCGATAATAGTCGCAGACACCAGCGAGCTCGCGGTTTGACGAAGCAGTGAACGACCGATTAATGGTTGTAGCAGTTGTACACGCAAAATATAAATGCTATAACCCTCCGAGCGTAGCGCGAAAACAAAATTAATGAGACGTTTAAGCGTAAATAAACTCCAAAAACAAATAAAGGAATCTTATTTACCTTTAATATTTTCCATTCCTTAATTTTGTAAATTCAACTGAATTTCCTTAATTTTCTTAAAATCTATGATTGTATTATATTTATTAATTTACGTGTCTTCTCTATATTAGATTTTGTATCGTATTATATATATCAATTCTGCTTTTTTATATTTTCCTGTCAACATAAATATTTGTAGAAACATTTATTATTTGCTCGTAATTTTATGTAATGTTTATTAATAGAGAAATCAGGCATTTTATTAATAATTGCTTTTATCTAAATATACAACACACAGAAGAAAATAAATGTTTCAAGATTTCATTTTCTCTCTCTTTCTTCTTAGAGTATTGATTTTAGCTATTGGAAGCAGCTGTGATGATTCAGCTGTAAATGGCCTGTAGCATCTAAATTGTAGTTTTATCTGAAAACATTTCAGACCAAAATTCGATTTCAAAGATTTCCTATTATCAAAATTCGAACTGTCCTCCTCGATATCCATACAAATCTGTCTACTTACATTATAAAGTATTCAGACCAAACGATATACAGCAAGCAAAGACTATACCTTCTATGTCTTATACATTCGAGGGTGGCTCGACAGGACACTGACACGGCAGAGTGAAAGGATGTCTGAAGGTCGTTCATTGCCCTCAAAGAGTATGAATTGCCGACTGAAAGCTAATTACGTTAATTTCTTGCATTGAATTTTAATAGATATATTCGATAGAAAATTACATATAATATCTATAGATATGAATCTTATTAAGAAACATATATATACGGGAAAAAATATGTTCTTGAAAAATGGTGATATCTTTTTTTCGTTAAAATGCGTATTAATATAAATTATTTCGAGTACGCATGCAAATTATATTTAAATAAGATATTTTAAAAATTAATTTTAATTGTCTTAGATATGAAAAATAAACTTTTTTCGATTTATCTTGTATAACAACAAATTATAAAATTGATATTATCTTATGTAATAATTTCAGATATCTAAATAATAAATATTTTTTATAATTTTTAGAATAAATATCAAATTACGCCACATTCGAAAACTACGTGGCTCAAGATATAAGGTGTTCTTCCTTTCGTTATAGTTACTTTCTTTTATGATCAAACTTCTCTAATCCTAGTGACGAACAAGTTAAAGAAAGTCTGATAAGACAGTTCTATATATCCTATAGAAAAATATATTATATATCTAATGCGATATATATAGGGTAATGAAACTTGAAGCTGCTATCAAAAGTTTATAGGGTTGTACGGAAGGCAGAAAATTCTACTTCCTATAATGCAAATCTCGTTCTTCAGTCCTGGCATGAATATATTATATTCTAAGATTGGTTATTACCACAGGCGTCCGTCAAGAAACGAGCCTATTTATATGTTGAAAGTCAGTCGGCTTCATTCAAGTGCACTTCGTAAATGTCGGATATCTCTTTGTAAGAAGAAAATGACGAAAAAGTCGTAGATTACATCGATCCAACGATTATAAATAGTCGACCCGTACTTTATTTACAGATTGATTTTACTGTTCCAATCACCAGCAGCGTCGAGAGTAATTCTAAAATTGCAGAATAAATTTAAATACAAATTTATAAAATACTATGTGACTATGCTCGCGAGAGGATTTGATGAATTTGAATTGAATAAGTAAATTGATTTAAAAGTATTTGGTTTTTTATTTCCGTTTATTATTTAGATTTATACAGCAGATTTTTCCTACGAATCTATCGTGAGAGTGTATTTGGCAGATTTGCTCGTTAAACTACTATCATATGTTATATCTACAAATCCTGAAAATAAAACACATTGCAGTTTAATGCGAAAGCAATTGAAGTCGAAGCAATTTGCAGCTGATCAAATTGATTGATAAATAGCTGACATATATTGCTAACTTTTTATTCACTGGACAGTTATTGACATCTACGATATATATTATTCCTTGTTTTTATTATAACAAAATGGGTACAAATTCAATTGTTTTGTCCATATGTATTGTTCATATATTATAAATATATTATTGTATATATACATATGTGGAGTCTCATATTTACCTCATGCAAATAATAATATATATAATATATATTTAAGTTTAATACACTATAATATTTATATACAAATAAAAAAAACTCTAAAAGAAATTAAAGAAGATATAAATCTAGTACATAATAATTATTAAAAAATAATTGTAAGTAAAACATATGTTAAATATATCTTTTATCTTAAATATTTTTTAATTTACTGCCAAACAATCTAATTGATAAGCAAATTAGAGATGTATTAATTAATTATATTTAATTATACCTTGCAATAATATATAAAGTATAACCAACAGTTAACATTGTTTTTCCCAGAGCAGATAAGAATTGAATTTCTGTCCAAATTTAATTCTCTTATCGTGATAACTCTGTGAATGTTGGTAACTTTACCATTTGAGAACTTTTGATACATCGATATAACAGATTCCTGTGCAGTAATGCTGTTTGCTTATTACACATATACATATTAAATTAATCTGTTTTATATTTTATATTTTTGAATTAAATAATAATTATTATTTGTTATTAAATTTGATCATTCATTTGCATCTTTTGCCTTTTTATCATGATTTATTTTTATCATGATCCGCATTCTAGATATAACTTTACGTATTAAATCAAGAGTAACTCCGATAGATGGCAATATCATACTGACAAGACCAAAAAAATGATTATATTGTAACAATTATATTAAATTATTGTGCATAAAAGAAGTCCATAAATTAAAAATATATATGTGCAAAATTTATATTTAAAAAAACAGATAATAGCAATATACAATGATAAATGTTATACCTCGTCTAATTTCTCTAATGTATATATGTATATATGTACATTTTTTATTTGCATATGTAATATCTTTTTTTGTTAATTTATTTATATTATTAATAAAATTTTTTTTTTTATTAATTTTGTTACTTTTTAGACATATAATTAAACAATATTTATACATTTTATCTTTTTTGAAACAATTTTTCACAAAATAGAAGTTGCTGTATACAAAGTTTATTTTATCACAAATAAAAAACAATATATTTTGATACAGAAATATTTTGTAGAAACATTTTTCTATTCTACATCATTATATCTATAATTATATATCTCATATATATTTTATTCTCTTAAAAAATATCTGGAAAAAAATACAAATACCTTTTTACCTACAGCATGAATAATTCTAAATAATGTTATTTGTTTTCTAATACGCGTTTAAATCATACAGACATAAATACAAATAAATAAACATACCACAAGGAAAAGTAAATAAAAAATATATAAAATCGTTACATATATACATCTTAAACATTTTATAAACGTTCTGCTACTTTAAACGCTGATATTTTAACAAAGTAATCGCTTGTCATCCTATTGGATACACTTGACTTGACAAGCGTTACAATAGATTAAGCGTCGTTTTCGCTTCGAAGATCGGTATCCCCGAAAATTGTCTAAAGCCGTTAAGCTGTTAAGCACGCATTCTCTGACAGGTCTAAGGGTTCGATCACCTCGCCATCTTAAGAAAACAATCCGTGCGAGTTTCTCGCCTCGTAGTTAACGCGGAAAATCCTGACAAAATTGAAGGGGAGTGAATGGGAGTCCTAAACCGAGATGGTTATGAACTTGAAAAAATAATACGGAAGCGAGCTTCGGGGACAGTCGGCTTCGACGTGCGACGATGTGAAAAAAATCAGATAAGGAAGCGTGGCTCTCTTCCACTGACATTTCCTTTGTTTAAGAATCGAGATAAGGCCCAGGCACAAGGCCCGTGTGGAAGGTCCTATGTTTGAGCACGGGCAGGAACAAACCGGGCGCACCTCCTTTTCTCTCGCTCTCGAGTCAAATATTATCGGGTGCACATATACCTATGTATTTATCCGCATAGTTTACTCCGGACACCTGCCTGCAACCTATAGATCAGCATTACGACACGTCTGCCTAAACAATGACTGAAGTCCACATTGATAACAGTTTTTCGTGAAATAAATAAATGAATGGTAAATCCTCCAATTGACGAACGTTAACTTTTAATTGCTAATACAACGTCTCTTTCATTCTTTATTATCATTTATCTAATATTTTCGTGGAGCTAAAACAGATGACCGTTGGCTATCGCAACTGTGTGGTCCAAAGATGTAATTATTTATACATTTATACTAAGGCTCGGACAAAAGAATAACACATTGCGCAGTTAAATCGCTCGAAACAGAAATGTTCGAGCTTCAAATTCAAATGCAATTAAAAATCAATTTATTCGATTGATTCGATTAAAACATTTAAATCTTTGAATAGTCAAATAATAGTTAAATAATACTTGTATATTTATTGTATGATTTTATTTACTGACTCTTAGAAATCTATTTTCAATTTATAAAATACACGACGAAGAATTTGAAGGATCTAACAAAGAATACATATAATTTCGAGATAATTTTTCCATCATAAGGGAAAATCCGGATTCGAAGAAGATTGAGAACATATATAGGGTAGATCTTTTTATGAAAATCGATGTCTTCGTGTCGACAGGTCCCGTATTTGCGATGCACTTGTGACGGTGCGAGCTTGAAGCTGGCTCGAATGACATCGATGGGCACCGTATAGCATAGTTTTCCCGGCCACATTGCCGGCAAATATTTGCCGGAAGGTGGAAGAGTCCTCTTTAAATTCCACTGGGGCAATCGGCGCCTCAACGTTCGAAATAACCTCAGAGTTTAAAGCTCCTCCTCTAAAGATCAACAAAGATCATAACGAGATGATCCTTTAACGGTATACGCTGTCTTCTATGTTATCGAAGAATAACGACGGTTTAGCGATGCGCTAAAATAATTTCGCATATAGAATAAAAATGTAAATATATAATGAATGATACTATAAATAATAATGAAATAACGATAATACATTATATAACTTATTACCAATATCATTATTTATTGTCAAGATATGTTAAATTAAAATATGATATGGTAATGAAACCTGTAATAATATATGTATACATTAATATTTTATAACTGTTTACATTACCGATAAAAATAAAATAAAAATCCATAATTTATATATTTCTTACAGTATTTATTGTAAATTTATTATAATTAACAAAAAGAGAAAGCACGTTGTCTGTAAATACTGTAAATTATAATTAAATATGTTAATTTATGATGAAAAAATTAATTTATGGATATAAAGTATGAATAATTAATGTAGTTAAAAACTAAAAATAGTTGTGATAATTGTCAAATTGTAGAAGCGACAATTTCAAAATTGTGCCACGCAGAGTCAGGTAATCTACAAATTGTGCGTATGTCAGATTAACATTCCGAGAATGGGTTTTTATTTTTATTGCAGGGTAACGGCAATCGAGAGCTCGAATTTCGTTCCCAGGACCGGTGTGCACGTTCGTGTGGCTACGCAGGATTAAGCAATCACATGGACTGATGGTACCTTGATAGCGATGCTAATGCCGGGTCAAAAGGGCCTAGCACGCGTTTATGGCCCTTCCGTTTGCTTAGGCAAATCGAAGACATTCGCGGTCGAAGAACCAGTATGTGATGTATCTTCGGTGTTGAAAACAGTCAGCCTGCAATAAAAAGAACTATTACAGTGGTATCCAAATGGCAAAGCTTATACTCATAAAAAAAACGCCGTTTTTCCCCTAATGGAAACACGTAGTTGTAACTAAATGGGTCAGAAAAACACCTGGTATACATAGAGAACGGGAGGAAGAAATGAAAGAAGAAAATGGAAATTCTTTTTCCAAATTCCTTCTTAATATATTATTATCTTTTAGTTGGACATTGTGTCGTGTATTTATTAAACTTTCATATCTCTTTTTAACTTGATCTCTTTCCTTTTAACTTTAAAGATAAATAGAAAACGTGCAAAAATATAATTTTTTCAAAATTATTCAGAATGTAGCTCTTGCACTCCTTTTTAAAAATTACAGTAAGTGATTGTGCTAATAATAAATATATCGATAAAAATAGTAAGATACTGGACCAATTACGCTAATAAAAACATTCCTTGAAACAATGTTTTCTATCTACTCTGGGTTATCGAAAAATAATAGGAATATATTGTATATATATATATATATATAAAACAAAAAATTATATTTATTATATTAAATAAGTTAGATAAAATGATATAATTTAAATTATAAATTATTTTAAATATTTGTTTCGCTTTTTAACATTTGCTTATTAAATATATATTATGTGTAATATTGAAATTATATGAAAGATTATTCACAACGATAAGAAGCTACAGGGTTCAAAAAGTCGCACGAATTCATTTGTTTCAGGTTCGGGTTATTCACGTCACAAGAACGATCGCGAGATACTACTTCAGAATCAGTGGACTATTAGAAGGTCGAAGGTCCTTCCGATGATCGATGACGGTGCGCGTCTCCATGTAATAATCGTAGTATTATACGATACATTAAACTGGAAGTCGACGCGCGCGCCGAGCCATATACGAATCAATCTCACGCTCCCACAGTTAATCGGGGGAAAAGGAGAGATTCGAATCACGGTGGGCGATTATTAAATTCTGTCACAACATCTCGTGCGCCTAATTCGTCCCAATCGTCATAGGTCATTCCGGTCCGATCGGTTATTCGAATTTTCAAGGAGATCCACGCGTTGACTCACCTCAGTCTGCGAACTGCAAGAGCACTTCTTATTTACATCGTATTATGTATAAGTTGTACCCCGGAATAACTTGATTTTTATCTTATAAGTTGAAGAGATTTTTATCTTACGAGTTAAATCATTGAATCCTTTGCATTTAACTTTCTATTTAACTTCAATTATTTGCATTCTTAAATCAGAGTGTGCTCAACACACTGCGGATTCAAAATTAAATATTTAAAATTAAATATTGGAAAAACACATACAGAGACTGTTAAAAAAAAAAAAAAAAAAAGTATTATTGGAATTAACGTCTTAAGCATCTTTAGCATAAAATTATATATATATGTATATATATATATATATATATATATATATATTTGCTATATTATAACATTCTTTATAATACAAGATATCTGGATATTCAGTACAGATTGATCATAAATGCGTCCCGCTTTCTCTTTCTTCGAAAATCCAATATCAATGACAAGTCGAAGCCAGCGTGCGAGACTGGCGATATGTGTCGGGGGCCCGTTGCAAATTACAGCCGCAAAAAAGAGATTATTCCGAGGGCACCAACACAGAGTAACAATACGGAGTATATAAAAGCGGGACGGGCGCAAAAACGTCTGGCACGCGGGAGAGGAGATCGCCGGACGATTGGGGAATCATCTCCGTCGCGCCCCGTGGCAAAACGCGCGTCCGTGTTCCATTATCGCCTAATTGGATGAAGATGCACATCCCTTTGTCCCTGGCCGGACAACGCCACAAGTCCCGAATCCCGGGCTGTCCGCTTATATGCGACGACGGGCATTAGCGCGATCCCAGGAGGCAACCGTAGGTCGCGTTTAATTGTTTTGCCCCCGAGATAATTGAGGGGGAGGCAGTGCGCGCCCTGCCGATTGGTCGTTACGATGACTTAAGCTTTCGCGGCGGTTAAGTGCCCCATTGTTGCACACGACATCTCCGAGATGACGCCGGCCAAAGGCGAGGGTACCTCTTAAGTAAAAGTTAATCGCTACCAATCCACCTCCCTCGGTTGCCCACCTGCCCCCGTTCTCGACTTCGCCGCGTTCCATCGTTCTCCATTTGTACTAATATGCCGGGGATACTATGGCATATATATGGAGTTTCTCACGGTACCTCGGTATTCTCTCAGGGAATGTTAGGGATAGCCTTCGACAAATGCTTGTCGAATAGAGATTAGTTACAGCGTGCTGGACATCGGGATCAATGCGTTCTCGAAAAGCTCCTGGCAATATAATCGCTTTGCTCTCAAAAACCGGATAATATATAAATTTGTTCGTGTTTTATAAGTTAACACATCATATATTCTTCAATATATTTTACAAAAAAAAGTGCCATATATGCAGCCAAGAGTTGTTCGTATATAAAATTTCGACGTAAGAGTATCTGCAATGTGTTTAAATTTAAAATTAATTGAAATATTTACATATTCTGATTTATACTTGCATTCTTAAATTTGTATATTGATGTGTAAGTATTCTTCTTTATTTTGTTTAATTTTTCTATCGGTTTCTAATTCGTCAAAAGATCATGTTAATCATCGACGGATTCAGAAAAGATATAAAGAAGATGGACAGAGAAAATTTTCAAATAAGCGGGGAGCAATAAAGCGAAGAAGTACGGATGCACTTGAAGGATCGCGCTCAAGTCAAAAAGGAAATACCTATAAGCTTGTAGACGCATTGGAAAAGCATCGATGTGAGCATCGATGCGGCTCGTCACACGAGAGTGGCCTCCTCGACTCCGCTCGAGGGTTCGCACAACTCGCTCGAGGGGGCTTCAATGCGGCTTACGTCCAGCCCGAGTTGTTTAAGCGGTTGTACAAATAGAATACAAAGCGCCGTGCAAACAACCGGCTAAAAGGTTTGAGTTGTAACGCGCTCGAACGCACTTCACGCAGGCAAACAGATATATCGGGGACTGTCGCCGATCCGCAGGCGTCCTGATCTCCGGGCCCGGCCGCCATTTTGATGTACCTGCTACCATAAAACCCTCTCTCCGCTCTTATGCGCCGTTAAACACCTGCAATGTAACGCCTGCAAAATTTTCTATAATCCATATTTTGAAAAACAGACACAGCTTCCTGTTATGTCAGGCAACATTTTAGATAGATAATTCGCAATAAGAAATATTTCCTGAATACCACCTACTATCTCTTTATTTTCTGTATATAGTTATTAGTTTATAACAATTGAAAGAATAATTTTTTTGTCTATTAGATTAAAAACATAAACATTTAATCTAATATATTGATCTAAAGCCTTTATATGTATTTAATAAATTTTATTAAATATTCAAATTTTTAAGTTTTCAACATAATTTGATAAATTCAATGATAAGTAACTTGTGTATTAAATAATAGGTCTAATGTGTAGCACCTTTTAGCATGCAGCTATACTATAGAAAAACAGTCGTCTATACATTGTGTGTTTAGATGCTTTCTAATCTGTTTGCTATATTGTAGCGAACAATGTCTTATTCTTCATTCACTTCATCCCATTCACTTTTTCTCCTCGAGCCAGTGAAAAATAGGGGTTTTTCAATGACTATAGCCTTAGTATTTTCTGCATAATCCTTTGACAGGTGGAATAATCTTTCAGGGAACACGCACACACAAACACACGGTATTAAATCTGCAGCTACTTAAAAATAACTCAGGTTCGAAAGCGGAAAGCGAGTCGGCGACAAATCGCATGTGCGGGGCCAAGAAGTTGAAAATTCCACGAGTGTTTTTCAATTAATATAAAAGCCCGATCGTCCAAACGATCACGCCCATGGAGCCAGAGGGGTCGCGTCGGCGGACGGCGAGAGCCGTCCGTGAGAGAACGAGATTTACCTGCGGCGCGGAGGTAAGCCGGCCCTCCCTCCCGGCCGAGCGGAGCAGACAGGTAGGTGGATAGGAGAACGACGGCACGATCACTAAATTAAGCCGGATTAGCCTAATCTGGCCCCGCGGATCGTTAATTAATGAGGCTATTAGTCAGCGGCGTTGACTATTAATTCCGACGATATAGTCATGCCCCGGCGATACGTTATGGCAATATCGTGTATTTGTCACTATCGTCCGGCTCACAAATTGGTTACAGCGCATCTGGAATGTCGTATACTCCTCTTTGTGTGTTTGTCCTCTCCTCCTCGTTTTCCTCCTCTGCACACCCCCGCCTCCTTCCCGCCCTTTCTCTTCTCAATCCGTTTCACTTCGCGATTAACCGTCTCTCTTATCTATCTGTCTCACTTCCTTTCATTCACTATTCCGTTGGACATTCAGCGCTCCTTGTCCTTTTTTTTTTGCGCCGAGCGCTTGCCACCGAGTCGTTTGCATAGCGGTGGCGAAGCGTCGATCGTTATCGTCCCTCATCAACGTCGATCCGCTATTAATTTATCGCGGTGTCGCGCTGAAAGTGAACGATGCTCCCCTCGAGCGGACCACACTCGGAATACCGGTCGCGCGATAAATTTATGTCCACCAGCAATCGTTTAACGGATTATTAATTTCTTAGCTGGTATATTTTGGACACCGAGTTCCCCGGATTGCACGACAACGGAGTCGGAACAGTACAGATATCGTGCGATCGACGATCAAATTCCGTTTTACTTATTCATATATGCTGAAAAGTCGTTCGCAACAACAGAAGCAATAAATTTTATTTTCAGTATTATTGCGTATATATATATATATATACTTTCATGAAACGAGATGTTTATCTCTTAATACGAGCGTTTCCACACAGAATACTTTTATTTTTCTTATATAAGTCAGTAAATTAATCTAAAGATATGATTTTTAGTTTTATTTCATGTAAAAAGAATGATATAAAAAATGTTGTGCACGACCAATATAATTTTATTTTTTGCCTAAAGCATATTTTTGTTTAAATACATGCACATACCGTTTTACTAATTAATAATTAAATTATATTTGTTTCATTAAGATATTTTATCACTTGAAATTATAATTATGTACTTAAATATTAATAATATAAGTAGAAAGGGCTGTAAGGGTCACAACGCGGATCCAGGTGCGTTTAAATATAAATGTGATTTATTCCTCGATTTACAAAAATCCAAACGTTTCGGCTCCTGTCCGAGCCATCCTCAGTGGTATAATATTAACAACAAAAATATATTCTCCTTTAACATGGTGAGTTTACTGTTTCAATTTGACAGAAACTTAGTGAGACTAAAAGGTCCAAATCTGTAACGTAATTGAGAGTTACATCCTTGTCTTAAATTAAAATTCTAAAAAAAACTCACCAAGTAGTCTGGAGAAAAAATACATCGCAAAGTCAAACCAAATAATAAGAAAATTTACTTAAATATTATATAACTACGAAAATCGATAATCAAGAATTATGTGTTTCAAGCTAAAATATGCTTCCACACAGAACGCGATGTATCTACACTCTCCCTGGACTATATATATATATGTATGTATTATACAAAACCACAATATTTCGGTGACCACCAAGCCTTTGAGAAAGAAGATGATTGAGAGGTCGAAGATGATTATGGTACTTGGAGATTGTCAATGCCCGGATCGTTATAAAAGTTTCGAAACGATCGTGTCGACAGGATGACAACTATATGCCCATTCACAGTCAGGTAGACCCCCTCCTTGTCCACCCGGAGGTTCGACGACGGGTCCCGTGGTTTACTGTCGTTGGTTTAAATTTAAGAAGGGGAGATTTCCCTTTGACCAAATTCTAACTAGGCGTGCATCCGGACCGGCAAATGTGATAAAAAGAGAACGCGCGCGCTTCGATACTCTCACCTGGCTATGACAAATTCGTGAAAACTCGTCGTTTAGCCCCGCCAAGGACAGGGATGATGCGCACGATGCGGTTGTCGCGGAAGTAACTTCAATGGAAAGCTACGGAGGATGGCTAATTCGGAATTTGGGTCTCGAATTTGGTCCCCGTTCCGCTTTGAGAGAGATATTTCGCACAAGGTCTACGCGCGATCTCTTCTAGAAGTTTCTTGCATCTGCCGCTCGCCGCCACTCGCTCATTGTATACCTATACAATCTTCTTGTAACAAATGTGAGAATACTATGGCCTAGAGATCTATATCTCACCTTTTGTGCGCGATATAGGATAATTATCTCATCTTTAAAATTATTATTTCAGATTTTAGGCATGGAGAAAAGTAAACGATAGATCATTGCGCGATCACACATCTTTATACTGTCAATAAAAACTGAAATTTAGAATTTACTCTTTGCTACAATTATCAAAATATCATTTACATAATTTTTATTTCCAGCACTTCATTCAGCTGTGAAAATCAGAATAGAATCTCTTGGTCCATAAAGGATGAAGTTGGATCCAGGAACTTTCTAAACTAAACAGATAATTAATTTAATATTACTAATACTTATTAATATAATTAATGTGCAACGTTTATACATTTAAAAAATTATACAATTCCGTTAAAAAATCTATTTTATGGTAGTGAAAAATGAGTCGCATCTGTGTTACATCATTAACAGTGTAGAAACTACTATACTATATAATATACCGAGACTAATGTTATTTCGATAAGGTATATTCTGTGATGTATAATAGTATTTAAAAATTAGAACGCGTGTTGTTAAATATAATTTTACCAGCTAAATTCCATTTCGTTCGGCCAACTCGAAATGCCAGTTATTTCTTCCTTTTCGGAGAATCCGGGAATTATTAACGATTTCGCACGCCTTTCGAGGCTCTGGAAAACCGCCCGTGGAGCGAGGTTTTGCACGTTCCTTCGCGCCGAAAATTACGACAGGATGCTTAATTATCTCTCGAAAAAGGATGTCTTAACTTGGGTGGCGTTGGCATTACCATGCATCTTACCTACCACAACGTCCACTAATTCGTCGCGCTCAGGCACAACACGAATGATTACAAAAGGCTGCTTTCACATTATAACCGTTAACGATGTAGATGATCATGGAGAAACATTGTAAGTGAACAAAAAAAATTTTTTTACGACAATTTAAGTCATATGATTCTTTTCATTTTATAACTTTTTCAAATAAAAATTTTTTAATTTTTAAGTTTTATTTACTATTTTTATGTGTTATATTTAAAAACATGTATTTTATTAATTTTCAGATTTAAATGTATTACATCGTTAAAAAAGTACGTATTATCACGAACAATACACACTTTTCGAGAATAAAAAAAAAGAGATAAAATAATATTAATAATATTCTGTATAGTTTTTTTGACCGTTATTCGTCAATTTTTATTATATACTATATATTGTGTAAAGAATTATATTTCTTAACTGCAATTCTTATAATATTAATTATAAATTTGTAAATAAAATGTTAAATAAAAAAACACTAAACAATATTTTTGCATTGCTTGATTATTAAGAATTAAAATATTTTATCGCTTAAAAGTATTTCGTTTTAAAGTTCCCGAAAAATCAATTTAAAAAGTTTTATTGTAATTTAATTTGAATAATATTTACTACAAGACAATCTAATGCAGTAAAAGAATAATCGAAATCACTAAAAATCCCAAAGATTTTTGTTGTTCTAATAACGATCTTGTATTCATAAATCTGCCTCTTTCTTAGTTTCCATCACAGAGAGTCAATGGAAGTCAAAAAGCCAGGCTAATATCATAATACCGTAGTTCCTGTTTGTTCTTTGAATGTCACGTAGGTAAAACATTTCTAATTTTCCACGCTTCAATATTGATGTTCCTGTATACATGATATAACAAATGATCTGACGATCGTTTTCCACAATTTCACTGCAATAATGCTTCATCAGTATTATGTTTTAAATTTTTTTTTCCCAATGTTTTATTATTCTCCCTACCTGTTTACCTGTGTCTACCTTTTTTCCTTTTACCCTTCGTAATTTGTCAAATTCTGTACATAATCGCAACGATGATTTGAATGCAAACCTGACTTTAAATATTAACATATTAAAAACTTTAACATTTTTTGTTATATTATTTACTGTAAAGTTTCTGTCTCAGTACATAAAACTTAATTTTATATTAATTTATCGTTAAAATTTGACTTCGATTAAAACTGCATAATTTAAATTAAAGTAATTCATTTTAGTACAAACTTGATTCTATCACGACATGCGACATGGATCAATTCGACTCGTGTATGACTCGGCGACATGTAAAACTCCAACTTGGCAAATATATCAAAGTAAGTTAAAGCTATATTGATTTATTTTTTACAATCTCGATGACTCGTCAAGTCAACTTCTATGTAAAGAGGTCGGACCATCTAAACGATTTCCGGAAATGGCGTAGGAACCGCGAAAATAGTGATTCATCAGTCCCGTCAAAAGTTTCCCAGAAATGAATCACATCCTGTGCCGGAAACGGCTCATTCTTATCTCGTCATCGATCATGGATTGAGTGTAGAATGATTTTTGCCAATTCCAATGCCATTGTACTCTAAATTCTAATTTATTAACATATACAGATCACCTACATGATAGATGTAATATATTGTCTTATAGCGCATTGTGAGAATAAACAAAATTATGCCACGATCGTGAAACTTTTACTTTAATTTTTAAGCCGTACGGTTATTGTGATTACGTGGATTTGAGCCACCCAGGATCAATCCATTAGCGCTCGGCAGGATACGGTCTTACGCCATCACACACACATACACACACATCAATATTATAAGAATTCCCGCCGGGCCATCGACCCCTCATGAATCCCCCTTGATGTTTTTACAGAATGAAAACGAGGCTAGTTCTGTATCATTGAAGTTTAAACCGCCTATATTTGTTGTTTTATATGTATACACACATATCATGCATCATCTCCAGCACTAATAAAATTTAAAGCAATAATGCTTCTTTAATCATCATCTCAAAATTATAACTCTAAAACTTATCATCAAAATTATTTGGAACAGAATTCTGAATTACTTGCATTATCTCATTTTGCTTATAATTATCTACGACAACGACCACTTGGGTTTTTTTATAATTTTAGTTTTTACAGACAATAATGATAAACATAATAAAATTAACTGATAAAACCCGATCATTAGCACAGCAAGCGTCAGATACATATATGTATGAAAAAAGAAACCAACTTCGGTAGTATACGACATTGGCCATTCTTTCGTAATCCGCCACCCATAGGAGAACCCGTGAGCATTTGGTGGCTCACGTAGATCGATTCATCCTCGAATGATCGGAGCTACTAATTAACCGTCAAGATCCGGTTCCTCGCAGCTGCGGCAGCGGTGGTCTTTCCCCGTGCGCGACTCCACACTCGTCCGTCCGGAAGAAACTTCGGCGGGAGGTAAGAGGACAGACTCCCGCGGGTGGAGAAGAAGGGAAGAAGAAGCGAAGAAAGAAGGACGATAAAAAGGATGGGGTGAAGAAACTTTTTTTTTTTCAAGAAAGAAAAAAAAAATATATATATATATACGGGACGGGTCCCGTTCGCAACCGAGCAAGAAACCGGAATGCGACGCGCAAGTGCATGTCCCGTCTGCGGGAAGGGAGGGAGGGAACGAGAGAGGAAAAGGAGAACGATTCGATGATCGATTAAGAGATAGAACCGAATCGTCTGGTCGTATTACGAGCGGTAGTCATTCGGTATATGTTATAGCCTTATATCGTCCTTTTTTGCGCGGGACCGCCTCACTGCCCGCGGCAAAGAAACTTCAGCAAATTAAAGAGCGAATAACGCGCGAAAAAAGAAAGAGAGCGAAGATGAAGGCACGAGATATACCGCCCGGGTCGTCTTCTTTTTCTTCTCTTCGCGGTACGCGCGCTTTTCCTCCTGCGCGGTTAATTCGGCAGGCTTCGCGGGAGGAATTTTGACAGATGAAAGGACCGGACGCGGAAGGAAAAGGATGAGCAATAGATATCATTATATGAGAGTGCGTGCGTACGTGCATGTGTAATACAAATTGGGTTGAAAATTAACACATTCAATTGCGTATTATATCTTAGAAAGATCGTGCAAAGAATCAAGTAGCAAAGACTCTTAGAAATAATATGCCAAGCAAAAGACATTTCATATAAAATAATAAATTTTGTATCTAAGCTTTTAATTTACAAAACAAATTCCTTTGTATTTACTTATAATTGACGTTTCCGTTAAGAAAAAATTTTGTATTGCTTACAGAATTTAAAACTAAAGAGAGATATAAGAAATTTTACTCAACTGTTCATTAATACATAAATGTATAAAATCACATAATTACGTAATCAGATTAATATTCTCAAGCATTTCAATTATTGTTACACGTGTATTATTTCAATTTAAAAAAAAATAAAAAGAAATAATTTAAAAATATTAGAAAATCTGAGAAGTCTTTCCGTTCAATTAAATTGAGATCTAATCGTAAATGGATCTTTTCAGCGTGGGCAGAGCTGCCTTTGGTTCCTTCGTGAAACGAGAGTTGGCGCAAACAGGGCTCCTCGAGGGGTCTCCGACGCGGGCCCACGCCACGTCCCGATTTGCCTCGCGTGTCGCGTGATTAACGAAACGTTATTAAAACGTATATATCCGCGTGTCCGCGGGGCCACAAGGAAACGTACGACCGCCCATTAGCCATAGCGAAATCGTGGTGGCTAATTAATCGGAGCAATTAAGAAGAAGAGGAGAATCTTCCTCGGTAAACCCCTTCGCGCTCTCTTCCTTCCGCCTCACTCTCCCTAAAGGTCCTCTTTCCCTTTTTCCTTCTCTCTCTCTCTCTCTCTCTCTCTCTCTCTCTCTCTCTCTCTCTCTCTCTCTCTCTCTCTCTCTCTCGCACGAACTCAAACATCGTATGGATTCTCGCATGGATTGTGGGCCCGCGACACGATGATCTACGCGCCATGCATCCCCGCCGATTTATTAATGCGAGCCCACGGCATTCGTTACTTTTTTCTTCATTTAGACCACCTCCAGAAGGAGAGGAAGGAGTTGCGATCGGTTCTGTATCGGTCTCGAGTCACGCGGGTCGAATATACTACGAGGTGGTCCAAAAGTGAGGATCGCTTTATGAATGGAATATCTTAATAATTTGCTTTATATATACATATGTGAAAAAAGTGCAGACACAAATTGGTGTTTGTCGAATCGATCGATCAATTTGTTAAATGCCGATTATAAAGATTGTTTCGGTTTGAGATTTATTTGCTGTTTATAAGGTTTAGTCTTCAAATACAACAATATAACTTGCATTATTTTTATTATTCTTGCTGCTATTATCATGTAAAGCAAATAAAATACAAGAATCAAAATTTCTTGCCGTTAATTTATCAAATATGATGAAACCAGACTCGACGTATCACCACGTTGGTCACACAGTGACTCAGAAATAAGGGGCACGCGCAAGAAACGCGTTATGTTGGATCAGCCGCGGGGCATCATCTCATACAAAAGTTTTTTCAGCTGCAAATCGACAGGACCGCGATACGTCATTTCTTGGCGGATCGATTCGTCAGATCGCGCACGGATGCGTATTAACGCGTCCTAGCTGTCACGCGAAGAATGCGTCGACGTGTCTCTCTATTTCTTTTTGCCGTCTCGTCGTCCTTCTCTCCGTTACTCTCCGGATCGCCGTTCAACTGGGCTCGTATTCCGTTCCTGCCTATAGCGACAACTGTCGGTTCGATAAGTGTCGTTGCGCAGGTTTTTCACGTCGTGCGCAATAAAAGCTCATAAAAGCTGCGCAACGACACCGACAATTGTCGGTAAGCGGATTTTAGCGGAACAGAGAATACGGCCCCTGATCCGACGAGAGAATCAGCGGATTTATCGATCGGAAAATTCCTTATTGTCTTGGTCGCACCGCGACTTCTTGAAACTCCGGAGTAAAAAGGTCGTGCAAAATCGAACGATTGCCACGAATACTTTATTATTTTGTCTTTGGAATTCTAATATAAGAATTTCGCAGAAAATAGTAAAAAAATTGCGGCACAAAATATAAAACTGGAATCAATTAAAAAGCCATTATTCCGTGATATTATAACTAACGTGTTTCTAACATCATCAATATACCTGGTCATCTATATACCGCAGTCGTTTTCAAGGAATCGAGATAGTATCAAGATGACATATGCATACTCCGATATTTTCATACGTATTTACCGTACGTGCTGTATATACCCAACGCAATATATCGCTTGATATTTGTTTAATCCAATGCTATCGATAATTTGATTGAAAGCGACCTGACCTCCTTCTCAGTATACCCATTAACCCACACGTGAGCATATGCATGAGGTAATACGCGCATCGATTCACGAAGAGCCGCATGCACGCACACCGCCAAGTATGATAATTAATGACTCGAGTGTGTGAGAAGCACCGTCAGAGACGATTCCCCGAACAGGTGGCTCGCGATCCTCAACGAAATTCGTCTAGGCGATGACCCCGCGCGTATCAGCCATCAGGCGCGGAGTCGTGCGCGCTGCATGGGCCCCGAAGACGCACGGGATTAATTAATATTAGTAACACTGGGGGAGGCCGTAATTAATTACCAGATCGCCGCGGCCATTCGTCTTAATATGCGCTATGCGGCCCGTGGCATTTGCTCGTTTGTTCAGTTGGGTCCCAGATAATGATCGCGAGCTAATGAAAACATTATGTTCCTCCTGGCCGACTACACAGGATCCCCTTCCCTTCCACCCTTTGATTCGCCAACTGATTTTCTTTATGTTTCGGATATACTGCGCGATCGGTACTGACACATATAACAAAATGCGTATAGATAAGATAAATCTCTGATTGTTTCGTTGATCTTTATGTAGAAAGTTTAAACGACAGAAAATTATGTCAATTTAATTGTCATAATTAAATGATCCAAGCTACCAATCTTAAAAACCACTTTCATTAATTTCGATTGTTTCTTAATTAATATGTTGTTAGCAAATAATTTTTTATTTATAATATTTTTCAGAACTTTTTAATTTGTGTTTTAATTTTCAAAATTCTTATAAATTCTGCTAAGATGAATCTTTGAGTCAATTTTGTTTTTAATAACTAAAACACAAATACTGTGTTGAATGACAATATATTTCTCGTACTACATATTTAAATTATGTATATTAAAATATTACAATGCATAAATTCTTCAAAAGTTGCTATAATCAACCATATTGTATTATTAAATTTATATACATATAATTTTTTACAAGGAAATAGAAATATATAATCCGAATATTTTTTTCGTTTAATTTATAACAAATTTCATAAATTGTCCGCATATTTTTCAATAATAAAAACAAATGCAAGTCTACAGGTTGTTACCTGCATTGCCTCAGTTGTGGCTGAGCTTAATGACATCGAAATAGCATCTAGACCTCCCGCATATCGGGTTACGTATTATTCTCTCTATTATGGACAAATACAAATATCTGTATCATTACTTTGCAAATTCTCAATATAATAACCACACAACCCATTCCATTATGAATCCCCAGAGGAATTCTAAACTACTAGAATGACAAGAAAGAAGAAGAGCGTGGAAAACCAAAAAAGGGAAAATGTCATTTTCAAAAGAAGTATAGTTGCACAAAAATCTACTCGTTAAAACCTCGATTTGTAAACTCAGGATAAAACTACCCACGTAAACCACCCATACGTCCTATTTATGCATTCTTTGGTGAAAATGATGTTAAGTAACTTAACCCTCGGTGGTCACACGGGGTCAAAGACCCAACTAATTTTCACAGCTGCAAGTGTGACCACCGAGGACCGAGGATTATAAATGAATATCTTACATATCAAATGGATTTTTACCGATGAAAAAGAAGACATAAAATATTTAAATAAAGTTTTATATATAATGATTAAAAATATTTTCTTGTTATTTTTTTATATATTTATATAGCTAAACGTATATATAGATTGGCAAATAAAAATTATGTATTAATTAATAATATATATTACAAAATATTTCTATTATATTTCTCTTTTTCTTAACAATTGAGAGACTCCGTCCTTTCCCCGCCTATAACCATTTACTTAAATTTAAATATACAAAGATCGAAGCATATGAACGTTAATCTATTTTACATGTGTTAAATATTGCTAATTAGTTCAAAATTTTGAATAAAATATTTTTCAGATATTATACGGTTTCAAACTTTTGTCAGTAAAAATTCATTTAAGGATATTCACTTTGAGATTATTTAAAATATTTTACCGAAGAATTATGCAAATAGGGCATAGGTGATTTTCGAAATTATCCCAAACTTGTAGTCGCGCGCGAGGACTAACAAAAACATCATATTTCTAATAAATCATCGATTAAGGATAAAAACATAAGCTTTAGAATGTGATAATATCTTGCTTTTTCAGTTTGAGTGAATTGTATTTCAATAGAAATTTTAATTTTATTTGCAATTTCAAAGATTTATTTTCTTAAAAATTAGAAGATATAATAAAAGATAGGTTTTTTTAATATTAATACATTTTCAATATTAACATTATGTACCGGAATTACATTTTTCAAGCTTTAGGTATTTCCGGACATTTTTAATTAAAAAAAAAAATGTTCCAAGCTCCAACTTGTTAAGGTATAGGCGGAGAGCTGACGACACTTTTGGCCAAGGATTTTATAAATAACGATTTTCCGTTTTAACCTGCGTGGACGACTCTCCTTCGATAATTCGAACACCTGGCTGGCCGTACCTGGGAGGTTTAGAAGTACGCAGGTGAAAAAAAAACGGATTTTCAAGTCATAGTATAAGTCTTAATTTTTATCGGATATTAATAATTGATCACTCAGGAACTTGCAAATAAATTGCCAGTTTGATTGCTCGGGGGAATTAGTCGCCAGGCTTAATTATAAATAATTAAAAATAATTATTTTTAAGTCATACTATAAAAGCTAAATTTTTTTTACTAACAAGTATAGTGCTAACACATGCCACCAAAAAAAGCCAAATTAAAATTTTGGTGGCATCATCTCTAAAAGAATTATTGAAAATGCACAAAGCCGGCGCGCGTGCGGAGGGGTCTGATGATGGCCTCAATTGTTTTTAGCGTCCATGAGTTTTTAAAAACGTGTATTTTAACTATCATAGGCCGAGGTCCACTTGACTGCACTTGACGCTACAAATTTTTTAGAGATGTTGCCACCAAAATTTTCACTTGGCTTTTTTTTGGATGGTATGTGTTAGCACTATACTTGTTAGTAAAAAAAAAACCCAGCTTTTATAGTATGACTTGAAAATAATTATTTTTAATTATTTTTATAATTAAGCCTGGCGACTAATTGCCCCCGAGTAATTAAACTGGCAATTTATTTGCATGTTTCTGAGTGAGCAATTATCAATATCCGATAAAAATTAAGACTTATACTATGACTTGAAAATCGGTTTTTTTTTCTCACCTGCGTACTTCTAAACTCCCTAAGTACGGCCAGCCAGGTGTTCGGATTATCGAAGGAGAGTCGTCCACACAGGTTATAACGGAAAATCGTTATTTATAAAATTACTTGGCCAAAAGTGTCGTCAGCTCTTGGACTAGAGTAGTCCTTTCATGAGAATAAGTATTAGATAGGTACCTAAATTTGATATATATGTTAAATCTACAGTAATAAGGGGTATGTATACGAAAAATCAAGTGAGGTTATCGACACTTTACAAGAAATAAGTCATTCTATAATAAATGTGCGTTCGCGGAGCGTGCTATTGTTATTCTATCCTTGTTTACATCTAATGAACGAGAAAGATAGAACGATGCAAATCGCCACGGCCGAGGTTTTCAACGAATAAATACATGTACTTATATATAGTGACCAGATGAATATACATTATTAATGTCTTAAAATATTCTCTGAAGTTTCCGGATTTCGTACGTACCTTGAAAATAAGGGCTTGTCGAATGTTTTGCTTTGATATATGACGTTAAATAAGTAGTGGATCCAATCGCATATATTGCTTTACCGTCATGCCTGACCTAACCTAAATCGAGTCCAACCGCACTACTATTGTAATATTTTTTTAATTAGTAAATAATTAAATACGATTAAATCGTGTGTGTAAAATCACATTTTATAATAAGTTTAGTATTTTATTCATCAAGAAATGACATGAAATGTACCTAGTGTAATAAAACGAAAGAAAACTGAATATACTTTAAAAACGGAATATTTCCAAAAATAAAGTAACCATTGTCTTTTAGAATGTAATATATTAAACGAGTAAAATATTTTTCCGTGAAATCTTTTACAACAATCTAAAACTATTTATTTTGAAAAAATACTTTACAAATAAACGCTGTTAAAGACTATGACATTATTCATTGTCAAACAGCTGTTAAAGGCTACGACATTATTCATTGTTCAATGTTCATTCATAAAATAGACTTTCCCATTTGATTTTTACGGTGATTGATTTTACAATGTTTTGGTGTTTGTTTCTAAATAAACTAGAGAGAAAAAAAAAGATAAATCATCGACTAAATGAAGCAAAGAATGGCAAGAGAACAAAGAACTGATACTAATAATAGATTGGGAACCTATGCTGTTTTCTTGTCCTTTTTTTTCGTTCTTTTACAAAAATTATCATATTGTTCCATCATTTAAAAATGTTATAAATTGATGTTTTCTATCAGTTAGAAAACGAAAGCCACAAATTCTATCGTTTTACTTTACTTCTTTGCCATCGGAAACCTGCTCGACTACATCATTTTACGATATTGGAGCATGCGAATCACCGCGCATAAGTTTCACCACAAATAAATGTATCTAAATAAATCAAACAAAACATATATATATATATATTTTTTTTTGTTAAATAAATTAATAAAATTATGGTGTCAGATGCGTTTCTTGTTATCCTCTTTCCATCTTCAACTTATCAAAATTCTAAAGCTAATAAAGAATTATTCTTAAAATAACAAATGTAGATAAGTAAAAATTGATATTAATACATTATATCCTAATCCTATACAATTTATCTTATCGTATACGGCGTTTTTACATAAATAAAAAATTTTTCACACAACTTTGGCAATTTAATCTATAAAATTTTTTTATAACAATTGAAACAGCCATGACGGAAGCGTGTAAAATCTCACAAGTATCGTTAGTATATAGAGATAGTCATATTAATTCAAGTTTTTAATTATTTCAACAAATATTTAATTCAAGAATTTTTATAAATAAAAAGATTGTAGATTTCTAAGAATTGAATAAATAACGCTAATTTATCTTTTTTTAATCTAATTTTTATACTTTTGATAAATAAAAAAATAATAAATTACAATAATTTTATAACTACAAAAATACGACATAATTTAATATCTAGCAATCAGCACATTATATTATACCGATGATAAACGAATAAATGTTCTGTGTATGTATATTCGCATGTATAACGTTTTCTTTCATTTATTGCTTCTGATCGACAGAGTGAAATCACCTGTACCCGTTAAAATTATATTATTAATTTCGCTAATTAAGAAATAAGTCAAATTAATAAGTCGATTGATATCTGATCAAGAAAATAGACTTTGACATGTTTCGATCACTCCTGTCTTTTAATCCCGCATCTATATCTCATCGCCTGAAGATCGACACCTCGCGTTTAAGCTTCTTACAATGACGTCGAGAAATCGAGCCTAGTCATCGACGCCGTTCTTGAGAGCCGACGGTGGAATCGTCGTGTCGACCTTGCTGCTTGCGGTGCGTATAGAATCTCGGAATGCGGGACTGCGAGGAATCGGTCGCGCGGGCCCGAATGGCGTTCTCTTAATTAAGGGTGTCCCGGGCGGAGGAGCTCGCCCCGGGACTATTTCCGTCCCTCTCTTTCTCTCGTTCTCTATTTTTCTCGCTCTTTTCCTTTCTCGTCGCGCCTATCTCGTCCTACCTCAACAAGAAATGAGCCTTCTCGGAGGTAGAATAAGGGACAGGGTGAGAAAACGGCAGCGCCTATCGTGCAGGCGCCACCGTGCTCACACGGTTCCGCTCTCTCGGCCCGGCATCGAGAAACAATAATTACCTCTCACGGGTCCTTTGATGTCCCCCGACGTGTTCGCACCCCGCCCAGAGATCTTACATAGGTGTCCCGGGTGGCCGTAGAAAGTCACGCATATACGCGCGCGAACCCCGGGAGATACCTGCTCGGTCGATCACGTGAACGGAAAAATCGAAATAAACATTTAATCACTAAAGCTTCAGGATTGATTATGCATAACGTGCGTGAAGTGATAATTTGATAATGCAGTCATGTTACTTTGTTACGAAATCATTTAAGAATATTGTACGTTATGCTTAATAGAAACTATAGAAAGATTCACTTAACATATGTATGCCACCTTCAATAACATTTAAACGCATTTAAACGCATTTATAAATTTATTTCAAACATTAATTGCAATAATGTCGATTGCAAATCTGGGATAACTAAATCTCTTTTTATTTATATTATAATTAGAGAGAAAGAGAGAGAGAGAAAATTACAACATATATAGAAGAAATTATGTATTATAAAAAGTAGACAAAAAGTTAATGAATAAAATTAATAAATTAATTAAACAATATATAAATTCAAGAAAAAACAAATCTATTTGTCGAAAATTTGATTATATAAGGTGAGAAGTGAAGTTAAAAACCAAGTCAGGTAAAAGTTAAAAAGTCGGATGATGATGATGAGAGGTTTATTGAGATACTATGACACTTTTTCTTGTGAGAACTTGCTGAGAAATGCCACTTGAAAAATATCTCATTAAACCTTAGAGGCCAGAATAAACTGGAACGAGCAGCTTTTCAATATCGTGAGTGAGGATTACTGGTAGCAGATCACGGAGTTCAAAAGATCTCCGATAGGTAAATCTCGGACTAATTTTGAGATGGACTTCGAAAAGAAGCAGTTCAAAGGCACACAATATAGTGGGAAGCGCCACGGATACATTCCCCAAGGGATAAATCCTGGATTAGTTTAATACAGTTTAACATTGATCTTCATATTAACTAACCGAATGTAAACCGAAAATAAACCGGTAACAAAGGGATTTAAAATCTCAGCAGTTCTTAGTTTGTTTTCAATACCTTTCTTTTTTGTGATGAAAACCTTTCGAATCCATTTCAAAATTCTTTTTTTCGCAAGAAACCGAGACACACTTAACGTCAGATTTTGCACCACACCAGTAAACGCATATGAGAAATAGAGAAAAAAATCTTTCTTTAGAAGAAAATGTCTGCAAAGGTGATTTTATAATTTTCATTCTGTCTCGTCTAATCTGCTGATTGACATTTTAATGTAGGTAACAATAATCGTGAGAAACGTAATCCTTTTTATTTTAATTATGCATATATGCATACTTAAAAAGCATTGTTGCATTGTTGCATTGTTCATTAATTTTATTAATTTATTATTTTGTTAATTAATAAAATAAATAATTTTCTTTTTGTATATAAATTATTTATTATTTTTATATACATACTTATCCATAAATAAAAATTAAAAATGTTTTGAATATTTTTTAATTATAGAGATATTAGGCAAATCTAGCTCTGTGATTTAAAAATTATATATATATAACTTCTTAGAGGCGCATTTTTTACTGTACACATCTCGGAAAAATTCAAAGCACACTGACATACTTCGCATTTTTTATCTTTTCGCAGTTTATATATCTTGTTCATTCCTGATCCTTTCGTGGTAGGCGTGGCGCAAAGATCCCCACAGATTGGAAAGGAAGAAGTCAGAAGTCAGAAGGGGGTCGACATTGTTATCAAGACCATAGGTAGGCCCACCGTGCGCGTGGGACTATTTATTTGCCGAGATGAAGAAGGCCGAGAGAGGAGGGAAGAGAGGCGGGGTCCGCGGCGTGTACAGGAGACAAAATATACGGGGTGGTCCGACTGAGTTTGCGGCAGGCCGCAACTTCATTTACACCTATTCAGAGCCTCCCTCTTGAACGTGTGGCCTTTAGATTTACGAGCAACCACGTCTCACTTCTCCGCCGCTCTCTTTCTCTTTCTCTTTCTCCCTCACTCTGAATCGACTTCCAAAAAAGAACACGATAACACACGTTGTATACACGTACAAACGTGTACAAAATGACCTTCAGTTGGCCACCTGATTCTTGCCAAAATTGCGGTTGCTATGATTGTAATAAAAGCCCTTTAGTCATATATTATTATATACACGGAAAGAATTTTTTGTTATATTTTACTCTTAAATTCACTACAAACTTAAGACAACTTGACAACCAAGGAATTTTTAAAATATACAAAAGACATTTTACAAACAACGTGATAAAGATTGTCAAACAGATGGTAAACTTTGAAAAATTATAGAAATTTCCAAGATACATTTTAGTAAAATTAATCAAACATATTTTATATTTTAATGTAGTAGACATTAATACTTTTTATTATGGTAGATATTAATCAGGATAGCTCGCATAAAATTTTTGGTGGTACATGTTGTCCCACAACCACCATGATTTCAGGGTAAATTTTAAGAGAAAATTCTCTCCGTGTACGTTTATTAAAAATGTTCAGAAAGTTATACATATATGTATAAAACAAAATTTAGAAAATTGCATATTTTTAACATATGTTAAGAATATATTGCTTTCTAAAACGTTAACAATTATAAAAACATTACCAAAGATCAAAGAAACAAAAAAAAAGGAAATTAACGGGTCCACAAAATTTAATTTAACTAGAAATCGCAGTCTTCGTCGAGGGGTTTCGGTCGCCATTATCGACGGATGTCACAGAGGTTTCGATGTGATCATGGTGGGCCATAACAACGGGTCTCCCATAAAATTCGTTCCGCTGTCCGGGTCCGGGATGTCGTACGTAACCGTCGACAGTCTGTGAAAAGGGAACGGGAAGAGGCGGACGAGATGAGATGAGAAAAGGAAAGATTCCCGCTTTCGAGAAGAGGAAAAATGCTCGATACCGCTATTAGTATTTCACAACAGCCGCGTGGATCTCATCACCTCTTGGGCCTTATACCGGGGAAAAAAAAGAAACTATCGCTTCTGTATCTTTCTTTTTATACCTCCGTTAAATCCCCGAAGAGTTTTCAACGTTGTTCCCTCGTGACACACATTTTCGCCTAACACGAACTCGAAAAAAAAAAAAGATCTTCAAAACAACTTTATGACCAGCAAAGCTTTATCTAACTCTCGCATGCCAGAAATGTAGACTAAATATATTTTAACACTAAATATGTAGAAGTGTCTAGCTTTTTAAAATAAAACCGTTCTGCAAACATATGCGAATTATGTCTGTTTATTATACATGTTGCAACAAATTTATTCATGTATCATATAATTAAAATATTACAGTGAATCATGAAAAATGGCATATGTATAAAGTGTCCAACACTGTCGGTTTTTTTTCTTCATATCGTTCCAAGCTACTGGCTTTAAATTGGTACTACGATTCTACCGCTAAATCCAGATGTATGAAGAAGTGATAATTCAAAGATTTATCGTTTAATCATTCGCGGGGTTATCTGCGTTAAAAGCCATGTGCTGGATCTGTTCGTATAATAGCAAAGCGATCTTTATATATATTTATCCCTGGCAGCACTTAATTGCGCACTAATTAAAAACATAAGGAAGATGCAAAAGTATTTATTGTTACTAATAAATATATTAATGCGAGAGCGACTTCTATATATATTTAAAAGGCAAAAAAAATTATACATATAGAAAGCCTAATTAAATAAATCACGGGATTTAAAATAAAAAAAAGAGAAAAAATATTGCGAATCGTACAGTGTGTTGAATAGGTTTTTCTTTTATATACACGTAACGAGCACGATTCTATTTTAAGTCGTCGTCACGAGTGCAGGATGTACCTCCGTATACAATAAATGTGGCACGAATGTAACATTAATACCAGACCCAGGCCAGCGCGTTTATCCGGACGCTTCGTTTAGTCGCCGGTAAAAGTGGCGGCGTATCAGCCGTGCATGGATTCGTAGAAGCCGCGCGGCCACGCATTTGCGCGCATTTATACGTGCGTGCAACTCTTAGAGAGCGGCATTAAGTAATTATCATAAGCGTCGGCTTAAGTACGGTACAGACAGGCTGTCCATCACGCGAGTCCACGTCCTCGCTCTCGGCGATCATACATAGTAACGACTCACTCGTCCGTGACTTACAGGCGGGGAACGATTATTTCTGCTTACGCTCGCGCGCGGATCGAGGTGCGAGGAAAACGCACGACGCAAAGGTATATAGACGCCGACAAGACGAGTTGTCCGCGGTGAGATTGGGATATGATCGGACTCTAGGCGAACGGTGATTTTTTTTTTATAACGACGAGCATATATACGTCTGACACTAAGAGAAGGAGTGAACCGCCAACAAATATTCGTTATCAGAGATAGCGGACGTGCAGTATTATATGCGCAAATCATATTCTAAATAAACAGGAGAATCTTAAAGCACGCCTCAACAATCATTTAATGCATGATAATATAGAGAAACGAGAGACGCGCAGGCGATACGCAGTCGTGAACTTCGAGGCTTCGGGCGAAACATGCAATAATCCGCGTCTTCTCGACGGCGCAGCTGAAACATTCCACGCGTACTTAATTGCCTCGGATTTTGCTGGCTAACGATAAACCGCCTCGCCTTTTCTCCTCGGCAAATAATGGCGCTCCTTTCCTCGTTACCGCGGAAACATAGAGAAACGGATTAGCATCGTCTGTCTTTAAATCAACACGAAGGCCATCCTTAAAGCGAACAAGAAAATTTCCCCTTGCAATCAATATACGATGAGCGAGTTACGTAATATAATCTGATTTCTTGATTTCCTCGTCTTTTAATATAATACAAATTTTTCACTATGATACTTTTCGTACCTACTTGACACCATAGTGCGAGATATGTAAATCGCAGACTTTCGTACAAAGTTCCCGAAAGTGCTTCCAATCATTTCCTATAAAAGTTTTATAAAATAGCATGTATAGTTGTATCACAAATGATCTCATAACATTATTAGATTTCTTACTATTCTTATGTATTTCTTTTTCCTGAAAATATTTTCATTTTCTCAACAGCACATGCGTTCCACATCTTTTCAATTCAGATTCAAACAGCTCTACAGCTGAATTAAATTAAAAAATATCAATCTGTATCCTATTTCTCTCAAATTTTCAATGTTTGTTACAAAAAAAGTAAAATCAACGCCACGAACATTAAAAAATCCTCATGACGTAATTGACTCGAACTTCGCATAATTATAATTGATGATAAATCTGTTTCAACAAATAACTCGTCAAACGTACAGCTTTCGGCAAAAAATTACTTGAGATCATTGTGCAAAATTAGTTGCAGCAGCGCGTACGCTCATTTCAGTTTCATCAATCTCGCTTCTGACCTCGTTTACTTGTTGTCACTAATGGATATATCGTTGAATCCGCCTCTTAAGCTACTGCCAAATTATATGTTATTCGGTAAAAGGGCAAACGTAATACATATATTGCCGGTGGCTTTCACTGCGTCTATCATTATCGGGAGAGAATGCATTCGTTGCGCTTTCTTCCTCGCTTTTATTCTTATCGTTAGTATAGGTGCGAAAACGATACGACCGACACAGGTCGTTTCCTTTTTCCCTTTGGGTTTATCGCCATCGAGATAAATAAATTTGTTGACGCAGGTTTGACAAATGTTTAACCGCGTTTAGCACCGTAGTCTGTCAACATTTACGCAGCAACAATGATGACGATAATTTTCGTAAAAAATGAAAAGGAATGTGTAAAACCAATACCAACGTTACATTATATTATGCAATAATTGATATTTTATCAATTCTAATGATTGTAACATTTCTAACTTTTATTTAAAAATCCGACTATATTGTATTACTTATTATACTGACATATTTGATATTTTTAGAGAAAAAATATTTTATTTTAAAAAAATATCCTTTCTATATATAACAATATTTTTTTGAAAAATTAATGCTCCCTTTAACTTTCTATAGAAAGGCTGCTTGTATTTTTGCTTGCAAATTTGTCGAATCGAATCATTTAATATCGATATACGTATTGCGATTAACGAAGACACTCTTATGGAGTGAAAGTCCTGATGTAGGCAGCGAAAAAATTTCCGGCATGGACGACATTACGTTAGAGTCCTCCAGAATTCAAGGTGGAGGAAAAAAGCCCCGCGCTAGTAGTTCCATAGCTACGCTGTCCCGCATTCCGCGATGCGTTCCCGCACACACATACGCGCGCGTGCACACCTTCGCCTTTCGATTCACGCATTCCCGACGAAAGAGAGGTGACCAACGACGCGCGGCGGACAAGAAGAGAAGAAAACTACTCGGACCCG
This sequence comes from Temnothorax americanus, assembly GCF_048541705.1. Classification (NCBI taxonomy): domain Eukaryota; kingdom Metazoa; phylum Arthropoda; class Insecta; order Hymenoptera; family Formicidae; genus Temnothorax; species Temnothorax americanus. The sequence goes on from NW_027509301.1 coordinate 104,747, forward strand.
TAGTGAGGGAAGAGCTGAATGAAAAAAGGAGAAGAAAAAGGAGTAGTGGGACCGGGTGAGAAAGAGAGAGAGAGAGAGAGAGAGAGAGAGAGAGAGAGAGCGCAGTCGACTAAAAGGATGGAAGGGAGAGAAAACGGTGTTGTAGGAAGAGTGGGGAACCCTGGCAGAGACTCCTTGCGCAAGGAACATGAGGATTCGTAGTGGGAGCCTCAACGGGCGTAGCCTTAGCAAAGCCCGCCCACCGTCTCCCCATTGAGAACCACGTGCTCTCCACGTCTGCCAGGCACAAGAGATCTGTCAGAAACTGTTAGCTTCGTTCTATGAGAAAACGAGAGCGCGCTGTGATGAAATAGGTGCAATCCTTGCGCTCGCTGACAGTCGCCGATTGCGATGACCCTATCAGGAAAAGGTATCATCGTCAAAGATATCTTTAGGATCGTCAAAGCTGAATTATACATTTATATAAATTCTTTATTCCCAAACATTGAGAAAAAGAGAGAAAATTAAATTTACAAAAAACAATAAATTTATAACAATATCTTATGTATAATAAAGTTATCGATATACAATTTATAGTTCTAAACCCGATGAAAACACTCTTTTACATCTCATATTGCATAATTCATTATTAAATTTTGTATTTAAAAATTAAGTTAAATATTTGTTTTTTATATATCTATCTTCCAAACAATGCTGGAAACTTTTCTTTGACAATGGAAACTGATTCAGCTCCAGAACATCTCTCACCGCGAAAGATAAACAGAAGTATGAATTCCGAAAGAGAACTAGAAAGAGGAGCGAAAATGGGAAAAAGCATTCTTAGCGAACGCTGCGCAAGGCAAGAGAATGATGCCGTTGACGAGGAAGCAGATGACAAGAAGCACACCGGGAGGGAAGAAATCGAAGAGACCGTAGCTTGCACTGGTGGAGGAAGCGAACGGAGGGAGACAGAGAGGCGGGAGTCGGGCTGTGAGAGAGGCGGGGCGAGATTTAATCGGTCTTGGGGGGGTCCAGTGGCCGCCACCGCATCAGGGGGGAAGGGAGAACGTTCCGTTCTCTCTCTGAAGAGAGATCGGCTCTTCCGCGGAGGAGCGCGTGCAGTCGCTAGCCGAGGCCTATACTTGCCCGTCGAAGGGTATTGGTTCTCCGACTCGTTGCACCATACCCCCCAAGCAGCGCGAGAGCAACGTGAAACGAACGGACGAACTGAGAAAGAGAGAAAGAGAGCGAGCAAAAGGGACAAAAAAATAAGAAGACAGAGAGAGAGAGAGAGAGAGAGAGAGAGAGAGAGAGAGAGAGAGAGAGAGAGAGAGAGAGATAAAAAGAGAGAGCAAAGACGAAGAGATAGAGAGGGTGCAAAACAGAAAAGGGCGAATAGAACATCTCTCCCCTTCAACGCCTTACATCGTTGTATCCCAACACGAGCACGCGTGCACGCACGCCCGCGGCAGGCACGCATGCACGCGCGCGCGTCACCGCCACCGCCACCGCCGCCACCGCCGCCGCCGCCGCCGCCGCCGCCGCCGTCACCGCCACACATTACCACTCGAAGGACCTCCTCATCGAGGAAGCAAAGAGTTGGCACGGACGGTCGACAGATGAACGGAACGGAAGGAGCAGAGCGCGGCACGCGTATACGTCACCCCTGAGAGATTAGGCGAGAAGCCTTTAAACGCCGGCTCCAGTGGCGTTTCCGAATCTTGGATACTTTTACCTGATCCTAAGCAAACGATTGGCGGCATCCAGGCACGCAGCAGCGTCCAAGGAGGGTTGGCAGGTATAAAACCTTCTCGGGCCATTTTGTGCCCCGGTCGTCCGTACGTCTCTCTCTCCCACCACCTAATCGTTCGCTCGCACGCTCTCGAAGGGTGACACCCACCCTTCGAGAAGGGCCTTTCGGGAGGGGTGAATTTTCGGCCGGTTCCACGTCCTGGTCGCACAGTCACAGTCAGCAACAGGATCCTAAACGTCACGGTGTTTGTCAGGTCTAACGGACATTTTGACAAGTCTCGCAAGAAACACTTGCCCTAAACGCAGAACGGCAGAGACAAGTCTCCGGATCAGTGCGCGGAAGTGCTTGCGGAGACAGAGAGAGAGAGAGAGAGAGAGAGAGAGAGAGAGAGAGAGAGAGAGAGAGAGAGAGAGAGAGAGAAAGAGAGACGGTTACATCTCTTCTCTCGATAACGTTGATCGGCGGTCTCGATACGGTTCGCCGAACGTCGATTCCACCGAGGGTGACGCCGGTGATCAGTGACCGTTATCGAAACACCCCGGAAGGATCGCGCTGAAATCCCAGGACGATCTTATCAAGCGATTAGCGCCGGGGTCATGCACACGACCCCGTGAGTGCGATTCGAGAGGGAACCGAGAGTTCGCGCGTCGACAAAGGATCGAGAACGCGAGAGTATATCGCGCAGAAGATGTTCGTTCAGTGATAGTTGGTGCACGGTGTGCTTAGTCCACGATCGGAGATAAAGGGACGACGCGGAAGACGGATTTGCGCGCGGGACATTCTGCGATCACGCGAGAGACACGCGAGAACACACGCCGGAAGATGATGAGGCTCTGGATGTTTTTGGCCGTGCTCTCGGTGACGGTGCACGCGTCGCTGGAGGAGATCACCAGAAACAAGAATCGCGGCAGGGGATCCACGTGGTGGTGAGTATCAGAGGGAACGAGAATTTTATATTTTAATTACACCTTCAATATACATATAATCGAATATTCCTCGTTCCGTCCTGTCCTCTCTTTCTCTCACCACGAACGCACGCTTGTAAATACGTCGCGTCGTAAAATATTTTATCGCCGACATTAGCGCGCGAATACCTTTTTAAAATAAATTATGGTTGCACTGAGCGGTTAATAGACCTGTTGACAAAGTCATCGAATGGACTTGACTAATCGAGGGAGCTAATGAAGGACAAGATGATATTCGTCAGAATTGCATGTTTTATATATTACAGAAAGTTTTTCAACTTGTTGTTATTTGTTGCATGAATTATTAATAAATAATAAAGTTGGAATTGCGCTTATAAAATAATCATCTGCAAGGGAATTAAGATCTATAAAATATTCAGCTTTTTTCTTGACTAAAAGTCTCGTCTTCCCATGCGCTATAGCTTATTCAAATCACATTATTCATTCGCATTATTATTTTTCCTTACAGTTAATGAGAATGCTCAATGGTTACGGGCAATTTACTTGATTTGAATTAAAATGCATGAAAATTGTACATATAAAGGATAAACTTGACCTGGTATTCTCGCGACAAATAATAAGAGAACATTTTCTTGTGGCTCAATTATTGGTGATCTTAAAGACTCTTTTCCGGCTATAAACGATGACATCACAGCTAACAATTCAAGCGTTAATTGAAATCATTATTGCAATCGCTGAATCATCGGAAATAAAAATCACGTCGAAGAAATCAGTTCCACCTGATGGCCCTTGATCTTCGACCAGTTAGCGCTGACGTGAAAATCAAAAACTCCATCGCTTCCGTTTCCATTCTTTATCGATCTATTGATTGGCTTCTTGTCGAGGAAAAGATTAAAAATCAATTTGCCAGTAAGTAAAGAAACCACTATATCAATTACACAGCAATCAAATGGAAAAGAAAAGAGTAAAGACCCAAGGTACTTCTTTTCTTTTTTTTTACTCTAAATAATTTCGAAATAGACATAAAAATTTTGAATTCTATCTAAAGAATTTTATATACAATAAAATATACATTTATGTAAAATAATCTCAATTTATTAAAGCCTGCTCTTACACTTCCAAAACTTTATATTTTTCTAAAAGCAATCAAAGTTGTATACATTTGGATATCTGAAATTTTTATTTTACTTATTACATCTTTACTTTTTTTCTGCACGTGTTTAGCGTAACACATTTCCCAGGGACTCGCCAAACAGCAGCGTGCGGCGCGCTATACAGAAACATATCAGAAGATATGTCTCGCGGGACCAATGACGCTTCTCACGCACTTCTTCTTCTTTCACCGCCGCATTCGACGTAATTTCTTCCAATTAAAATGTAATCCTCCGCTTGAATCGCATTGACCTTCGCGCGTTAATTATTACGCCGTGCGCTCGTGCGCGCACGCATTAACACCTGTCTACTCCGGCATTTATCGCGCTAATCGCGGGAGCAACGTTGTTTGCGCGCGCACACCATATCGTTATTAATTCATTAATCATGATTCTAACTTCGCGTTTCGATTCGCGGTTTCTTATTGCACGCGCGATATGTGTTAGATAATGACTAACTTCATTAGCCCGGCCATAAATAATGCGCGCGATCAAGCGCGCTTGCATGCTATCCCGTGAGATAACTGCGGCAATTGTCCACCTATAGCATAAATCGTCGACGATATATCAACCGGACTCTCGTCCGGTTTCCGCGTGAAACTAATACAACGATTCGGCAACGATTTATTGCCGCTAAATTAATTAGATCGACGCAGCGCGACGGGTCGCGCGTTGCTCGCGACGGCCGAGCCAGCTCAAACTGTGACCGTATTGTCCCCGGTTTACCAGCAATTAAGAAGACACGAACATATTTACTCTCGCTTTTGCTATGGTACATCGCGTGTAACCTAGCGTTTCGATCAACGTTCTTCCGCGATTAAGTTCAATTGAAGATTGTTAAGCGAAATAAGTCATTCGATGCATCATTATACTGTGGAAGATACAAAATGTTGGAATGGCAAGATAGAAAGCAAAAAGTCGTGAATCCTTAACGAGTAGAACTCGAAAACTTTTCACATCTATTTAATTTAAAAAATACGTGTATATTTAATCCAATAAATCAGCAGTCCTATTCTTCGGCGATGTATTGCGGCTAGGAATACTAACCCTAGCTATTACTTATTTTTGTCCTTAATTCGCCACACTCCGATCCGTGAGACCGCTCGACTTGGTTGCATATTGTGTCATTTTTATTCTAATTAATATTTTTAATCTTCTAATGTAAGAATTGGAAATACAGAGTTTGAATAAGATGTTTGTGATAATATCAGGTCAAGAAAATGATTTAAATTGAACTTATTACAATAAGGAAACTAGAAAATTGTGTTATTATATGTGAAAACTAGAAAACTGAAAAACGCGTTCAGCGGTCCACTGGACCGGAATGTGGCAAGCTAATAATCAAGGTTAATAATCAAAAGACCGACATAGCGAGATTAATTAATTTAAAAGCGTAAAACAGATATTTTATGGAGAAATAAATAACTATAACTTAAATAAAATTGAACTGGTAGACAGACGGAATTAGTTGTGTTAGAAGGGAAACGCGGGGAGAGTCGTGAATCTATCATCCGTATGGACTCGAGATACATCGGAATCGATCGATTAGCAGGTACAACCGTGACGATCGGTGGACCGGCCGAGAGTCGATACACGCCGATCCGGCGTACGTTACCGTGTGCATCGTGGGTGGTCGCATCTGGTGCTAATGGTGACGATTAATTGTGGACGCGGGCAATAATTACACCTCGCGGCGACATAAAGCGCGCGCGAAGACTTTCCGGATTTTTAAAACGCGCGCGAGAGCGGCGGATTATTACTTTTGCCGTCGTTAATTAAGCCTCGCGCGCGCGTTTTTCCGTCTCGGCGAAGGCGCGCTCGAACTTTTCGCGTTATTATAAACGGTATCCGCGGAATTTTTATATCGAATGCCGTCAGACGGAGTCGTTTCGCCGCCGTGAGAGAGAGAGAGAGAGCAGATCATGTAAATAATTATTGGCAACAAGTTTCCCGTGAATATCGAAATTAAAACCCATTTCTCCTTATTTTTCAAACACCAACAGAACCAGACCAGAGGTTCTTTATTATTATAATACGACGTATGTTTTGCGAAATTTACTTTTTGTAAGCAACAAAATATAAGCTTCTGATGAAACGTATGCATATTTTGCAGCAAACTAATATACTGTGTGTTTGCGTTAAAAAAGCTAGTTTGTGACTTTTATAAATAACTTTTCTACGTCCACATATTTTTAAATGCAAATTAACTTAAACGTTCATCCATCCACAAGAGTAGAATTATTGATACGAACTCCGTATCTTCATTGAACAAAACACGGGAAAAAAATCTGGTTGTATAAATTAGCAATCTGATAGATTCAACAAAAAAGGTATAGGAATCAGGAACTTATAATTAAATCTATCAAATATTCTATAAAACATCGAAGCAGCCAGAAATTTAATTACGATAAATAGAATTCTGTTTGGTGATGATCAGAATGCATCTGTGTACATAGTATATTATTGGGACAAAACATTTTTCTTAATGAAGATGACATGTGACGTATAGTGTCCTACAAATAGGATGCTAAAGGCTTCGTCGTTAATCATTCACGTTTCGTATTTCAAACGAACATCGCTTATTGCTGCGCGCGATCGCAATCCTAATGGCCGTAATACAATATTATATCTATCGCTTTCATCGCAAACCGGTAGTCTCAAGTGTGGTCGATTTATCGACGCGAACGCGGGGCTCAGGGACGGGGAATCAGGAGCGAGGCGTACGCGGCCGTGACAGCAGCCGTGGCTCTCCTATACGATGAGAAAGACGAGAAGTCGGTCGACCGAATGAAAAAGACATCGTCGGGGCTCCGCGATCGGAAACGCGACGTCTCTACGTCGTGATTCATGATATCTCGACCTGATTCACGACGCTGTCGTTCTGAATATGGACCGGCTCACGTTAGAAATGACATACGTCGGGATCGCTCCGACGCGGCTGGAAAGGAACGCCGATGCACACTTGGGGAGAGGCGCTCACTTTGAGCCGGACATTGGATCGGACAAAAACGTCATTGGTCTAGGACACGTTGAGCGTTTGCTTCGATATGAAGTATTAATGAAACAATTTACACTTAATTATCTATCACTATACGCATTTATATACGTTAATTAAAAGTCTATCTATGCGTTAAAATGTCATATAAATAAACGTTTTTATCTTTTGAATCAAAGCGCTTTATCACTGAGTTAGGTTTAGTTCTGAATGCGCAACACTGCGCGTTTGTTCGTTTATATAAAAGCTGCGATGAGGTACTTACACGTGCGAAGGTTAAGGAAATAGCGTCATCGTCGTGAACGTGAGCTCTTCTAAGATAAACAATGTGACCCCATAAATTACATCACAATTGATAGAAAATAAACAACAGTCCTGTCATTTGATGAGATTATTTGACTGGTCGAGCCTCGATAATATCGACAGTGTAACTACAGCAAAGAATAAGATTTTTAGCGTTCAAATCAAAACGTGAATCTAAAGCTATTCCAATTAAATATTAGTTAACGCTAATTAACATTAACCGCAGTTTAACTAATTTTTCTGTCATTACGATAATAAAACTTCTAATATACAGATCTAACGTAATTTTGAAGAAGACACGTGCGATGTATCGTACATACTTTGTGATAACGGCGCGAATTTAACATACTCTTTTGTCACTACAAACGCGTGACGTTGAGGGGGTCGTTATTGCCCTTCGCCCTTCCCTTTCCGTTTTCACCCCTCCCCCTATCTCTCTCTCATCCCGGGGGCGATAAATTATTTTCGTCTCGGCCATCGTCTGGCGGTAGAAAGTATACGAAGGTGGAGGAGATGGAGGAGTCGTCCCTGAAGCTTTTCAAGCCCGACGTAAATTACAAGCAATAGATATATCCTAACCGGTCCGCGCGGCGCGGCTTATTTATGGACATCGCTTATTGAATGCACCGTATGCGAGAGCGCATCGCGTTCACCGCCGCCGATGCTGCGTGGAGCGCATTACACGTCGCGTCGGCCGGGCCGTGCGAGCTCGCGGATCGCGCGTGACGAATCGAAGGGCCCGCCATGTGGGTTCCGCGTGCATTCCGGACGTTACACGGGGCCCGCGATGTTCGCCGAGAGAGCACGTCGCGCCGTTGAATCCCATGTTTATTACTCTCTCTATCTCTCTTTTATTCGCGCAATACGCGCAATAAAGTACATAGCATAATCTTGTTTAATCGAGCACCGTCTCGCATTTTAACGTTACGTTTACGCTTCCGTTTAAAGCGTTAGAAAGATTCTCGCGTGGCAAACGCGTGCTTTCATTTTTACGTCTCTTGCCCTAAAGCGACGCGAGAAAGCGTTCTTCCGGGACGTTACGTTCTCCATCTTCCTTTTCTGAGCCACGTGTTTGCTACCTCGCATTCCGATTTGTCTATACCAAGTGACATATCCTTTTCATTCACCGCGCGGAACTCGTTAAGTGGACCATTATTTCACGTCTCTGTTATTATCGCGTTACACTTGCGTTCGCTCTAAATTTTAATTCAAATATATAAACTAGCCAAAAAGCATTATTTTCTAAAGTTGCAGTCCACTTAACGCTATAAATGACTCGAGAAGCATTCCTCTTTTCTCCTTTTTCAATGAAGAAAGAAAAAGAAGAAGAGCATTAAATGGACTGCAGCCTAATTCAATATCGAGGAACAATTCTGCCTCTTCTTTTATCAGACCACGTGTTTGCCACCTCGCGCTCTAACTCGAGTTTGTTTAGCCCACTCGTAGTGTCAACGAGAGAGATCTCGGTGGCGGGTGGCTGACAGTCAGTTTCACGGTGGGCGCCACGGGCAAGCCCCGGTTTCTGTCAGGGCCTCAATTTCCGCCCCAGACCACGAAGCGTCGACGGAGCCGCGGCGACAGTGATTACCTGTTTATTATGCCGGGCGACGACCGATCCGATCCTAGAACGCGCGAGCTATTTTAAATGAGGGTCGCACTAGCGTCTCTCACTCTCTCGTTAAAGAACAACAAATATCCAACGCGTTTGGTGCTTTTTCACGCAATCAAATTGGACGTTTTACGATCCTGTTTAAGCCGCGGAGTTCTCCCCCATGGGGAGTGCTTATGACACTCGTGTTGTATCAACATTTTATTGCATTACGTGCGCGTATCGCCTTAAATATCGCTGATCGTACTGTTTTGGTCTAGACTCGCTATAGTCTAGCTTTCATGCACTTGAGAATTATGAAGGATCATGAATCGTACTATAAATGATTTATGTTAATAATCATTCTAGCGAGAACATAGATATACACGACTGTAGAAAATATAAAAAGCAAATATTAAGCGGATGCACCTGTCTTGTTAAAATCACCCTTAACTCGCGAACTCCGATCAACTTTCTGATTATTTCGTGTCCGAGCGAGTTACAACGTTTCTTGCCACACTTGATCGGTATGCATTTTGCGCGGCCCAACATTTCTTCAGGGGTCCTCGCGTCCCTCTTCCCACGAAGGGCGCACCGTGAACGCATTTAAACGTTTTTCTGCGCGATGCTCGATCGATCGAGACGCGAATTCTTTCACAGGCCGGACTCGCGCGGCAGCTTGATTTATATACATACAGGGTGTATCGGAAGACGTACTTTCTCTAAAACTGCAATACGCAAACGTAAACAATTAGTTAAAAAAATTAATATATTGTCGTTATGCTTTTCAAAGCGTAAATAATTAACACTAGACAATTTGAATTTACGAATATAATTATAAAAAATGTTTTATTCCATTTCGAAGTCTTACTTGAAAAGAAAAACTTGAATCTCAGTTATGAATAAAAAGTTGCGGAAATATCAATGCGGAAACAGGCATTCTAAGTAATAGCACTTTATTACATTTTCCTTAAAGAAAAATCAGCTTAAATTCGATCAACGAATTTACAGCGAATCCCTAGACACCGATACACCCTATACATGCAATATATACACGCGACGAGCTACCGTTGATCGAAACTGCTGAACCAGTTTCGTCTTTCGTGCTAATCCACCTTTCATCGCTCCTCCGTTCTCTCTCGCGCTGCCCGTTTTCTCCTGAACGCGCACTTTTTTGTGCTTAAAATTGGCGTTTCGCGGTGACGACTACTGTTTAACTCGCACGCTTAAAGCACCCATAAGTTACACATCGATTCAAATGTCTTGCAAGTAATTTCTACGATGCGTGACCAAATGCGTTTAGTCGTTTAGTCCGACGTTTTAAAGATGTGATTTTAATATTTAAAGGAGCTTTTTCTTTGTTCGATAAATCAAGAAAATATAAAAATACAGAACCACTGTCTTCTCAAAAAATACAATTAAAATAGATATTATTATTATACTTTAAAAAGCAAATAAAGAGAGCATCCACTTTACAAACTGAAAATTTAATCATTTTTTTTATATTAAAGATTCTAAATGAATAAATGCAGAGATCAGAGAAGCTTGTGTAAAGCTGTTGAATATAATCGAAATAAATATTTCGAAATAACAATTGAAGGAAATATAATGCATATATAAGAGAGCCATATATAAGATATATAAAGACACATGTATAAGATATATTTATAAGTGACCATTGAATGTTGAATTAAAGCCCCATTTAGCAAAAATTGGAAGTTGTTTCCCTCGCAGATCGATCACACCTGTCGCGCCTGTGGATCGGATAGGACAAACGCAATCGCGGCGGATGACGGTGCGCATTATCGTTCGCGGAATTGCCGCGTAATTAAAATTTATTCGCGCGATATGGCCCGATACCTTTGTATGCGTTACATTACGACGACCGTGTAATACGCGACATGTACGATGTCGATAACGACGCGCACGGCGCTCGCCAGAACGGACACACAGGGGCTCATTAAGGGAATTTATCGGCGATCGCGTTGCATTAAGCTCCTCAGCCGGGGACCGGGGCTGGTTTTAAGCGCGGCCGAACGCGGCTGCATATATAAATTGATAATTTCACGAAAGCGCGTATACGATGTACGCTTTAACGCTTGTGTCGAGAATGTATGATCGGGGATTACGCTCTCCCGCCTCCCCCTCCCCGGCCTGGACGAAGGGAGCACCGAGTACCGCCGGATCACGGGAGTAATTTTACTCAAAGGGTCTTCATTAATACGATCCCTGTTTGAAAACACGTCCTTAACGCTCCGCCGTCTGCCGTCGAAGCCTCCTTCCTTCGGCGTCAGCCGAGCCTACTTCTTCCTTCGACGAAACTCCAAGGAATTGTCCGAGATGAATGGGCGACTACAAATAGTCGCACTCAAAGCCACTTTCGACGGCTTCTTTCTGACAAATTATAAAGGATGGCTCTCTCGACAAATGCTTCCGTATATATGCTTCGTTTTCTCCTCTTTTATCTCTGTATGTTTTTGGAGTGCAATTTTCTTTCATCATTTTTATTGTATGTTACATCCATTTTTGTGTTACCCGCTGTTCGAAGTGCCTTAATTGTTACGAGTTTTACTTCATATAAAACGCGAAGAGTATAAAAAAAAGTAATAAACGTCGTCTTTTTGTTTTCATTTTTAGGGGTATTGCAAAAGCGGGCGAACCCAACAATTATTTACCGATGTCAGCAGGTTCCATACAGATGGAACCGGTCTACACGACCCTGAGAAGAAAGCAGAGGAGGCTCGCGAGAGAAAATCCAGGAGTGCTGATGGCGGTGTCAAGGGGTGCGAATCAAGCTATCGCCGAATGCCAGCATCAGTTTCGCAACCGGCGATGGAATTGCTCGACGAAAAATTTTCTTAGAGGGAAAAATCTCTTCGGCAAGATCGTCGACAGAGGTAAGAAAATTCATTATCGGACGACACACGCAATAATGAGAACTATTATTGTGAAAGTTTTTCTACAGTAATTTGTCCATGCGATGTGCTTATATATGTTGCTTAATTTATACCCAAGAACCAGTTCCGTCTGACAACTATTTTCGTGAAAAGCAACGTGTTTAGTTCACTATTGACATAGATTTAAAAAAAAACGATAAGTAACAAGCGTTATTATAGTTCCTTGTTTTCACGCAGGAACGAGAGTAGCAATAAAATGATACATAAGCCACTTGAAAGTGTACTTATTCTACGTTTCAAAAGACGGTTTATCAGTGCTTCGATACCCAATGTTCTCGATAGAGAAACGAGTTCCAACGGAAGAAACGAGAGAAATAAGGAACGAGAGAGAGAGAGAGAGAGAGAGAGAGAGAGAGGGAGGTCCGATCACGGCCGTTAAGATCGCGAGTGACAAATCTGTCGATTTGCTTAAGCCAACACAGGCTCGGGACGTCTCATAACACTCGGTAGATTAAGTAATAAGGCCGTCATCTCGTCATCGCGATACGTCATCGCCGAGCGAACAACACCTTCGAGATAAGCCGTGGATTTTTCAGCGGATGTAGAACCAATTTAAAACGGACATCACTGGTCTTTTATCTAGCCGAAAAGCGTGTTACTTCGAACGGGTCATATTTCTCCTAACATTACTTTATCTCGATTATACACAACCGCATACGATATAAAGCTTGGGAATTTATTTATTGTGTACTTATATTTATTGAGTTTATATAAATTACGTATATTATAAATATATTTTAAATGCATTAAAAATGAAACGCGCGCGCGTATAAATTATAATACAGATTGGACAAAATTAATCATTTCAACGTATCTGAATAAGTGTGTGACAGTATTTGTTATTATATAAATATATACATATATAAGCGATCTATCGTACAAATCTATATTTTCTGTATAGAATTTGTATATACGTATATAAAATATTAAGTGTAATAAATTTACATTTGCTGAGTATATACATATATTATTCTATTGCTATTTAGAGACCGTGATCGGACACCCGCGGTGCTCTCGACGAGTCGCATTAACACCTCGTTTGAATGCGAACGCTCGCATAAATCGAGTGCATAGAGCGCGAAGGCCCCAAGTCGTCGTGGGGTTAGAAGGACGAGGGCACGGCGATGCCGCGATGAGGAGAGAAAAGAGGACGTGAAGGGGGAGGGGGGCTTTAGGAGGCGTGCCCTTCGTCCGAAGGCCCCGGGCACGTGCCCTCACCGGCCAGATGTATGTTTTGCAACCTGATAATGGACCTTCTCGTACCAGTTCTGGCTCCCCTGCGGCTCTTTTAGATCTCGTCGAGGCGATTGTAAGCCGAGCTTTTTCGCTCGAGCCGCTCCCACCCCATTATGTCGAATGTCCCCATATGGCCACTTAGTAAAACTAAAAAAAGTACACGGCGCAAAAAGAGAGAGAGAGCGAGAGAGACAAGAGGGAGAAAAGGGGTAGAGAGCGAGAGAGAGAGTAGCGTCGCGCGCGCGTTATTTTCACGAGCCTGTAACACGCACGCCCCTACGCCCAGAGACACGTTTCGTTGCAACATTGCAACGCGAGATGATCGTAACGTCGCGATGGGGTGACGCGGATTGGCGGTTAATACGAGACGTTCCCTCTGGTGTGTGTCTGCGACTAACACCGGTATCTAGTTGCAGATAGATTCGTATATATCCTCTCCGTATATACTGACACTCGGCCCCCCTTATTTCCGATTCACCCTCCGCGACGATTGTATTCACTAGCTGTTACTACAGCGCATTTATCGTATGCCAACATGTAAGTACTGAAAATGATTAACTGTTCTATATTTGAGGATACCTTGAGGTCATCTTTATATATACGTAACAATATCGCAAGTTTTCTTATACCTTATTATTTTTTAAGTGTCTTCTTGATGGGACATTATTGAGTGGAATTTATGGAGTCCGCATTCGTTTCAAGTGTCTTCACTCTTGCGAGATTTTTACAAAACCATCCGTTATAAAAAATTACACTGTTGTATTTAGTACACTGCGTATCTTTGCATACGCGTCAAAGGTATTATTCGAAAAATTATGCACTTCTCATGCGTTATTACTCTGTATAACTCTGCTGCCGTTAAGGGATAAAAGACGCGGCGGCTATTAAAAATTCCGTAAATCGAACGGCGGTCACGGTTAACATTGCGGCATTTATATGACACCTGTAAACGAAAAAGTGAGAGCGCCATGTGGCATCCATAACGCTTGACGTGTTAATCAAGCTCCGAGAAAGCCACTCACGGATAATAACGCCGTGGGGGGGGAGGGGAGGCGAGAATCCGTTTTTACATTCGTTTCGCACTTCTATGATACATTGTTCTGTCAGAACCAGGTAAAAAATGATTACGTGTGAATCGTGAGATACAAAAGCGCGTCGCGCGGTTTAAAGACCGATCGTAATGTTATTCCCCTGTCAGGATTAAATAACCATTGTGAGAGGTATTAATTTGATAGCCGCGAATAGCCTGTCATATAATTACATTCTCCAATCTATCGCGCAAAATAATAGTCTAATAAGAATATTTACGCGAATAAACGGAATTTGATCGCAAATTCGTGCAAGAAAAAGAAGAATTAATCAGGAAGCAACGCTTTCTTATTTCTTTACATTCTATATAAAATATATTTACGTAGATTTTTATGTTTTAACGCGTGTTAACTAATTGATTTTATTTTTGCACGTAAACGAGTAACAACTTAATAACTGTTCCGCAATAGATTGCTATAAAATTGTCGCGATAGACTTCAGTTTGTGCTTTGCCTTTCTCTGGTTTTCCGTAACAATCTGCAAGATCGCTCGCAGCTTCCACCGGAGACGAGGCCCTCGACCTTTCACCTTTCGTCTTCATCGCCCTGTGTGAGCGCGGACCAGTTTCCTCCGCTCTTCTCGCTGCCGCTCCCGCTTCTCGTATCTTTCTTTGTCCTCGATCCTCTCGAGATTTGATCTTCGCCGTGCTGGCATAAGGGAAACACACAGATCGCTATCAACTACCGGTAATCCGTTCTCGTACTTGTCGCATTCAAGGATAAGGAGATCAAAAAGAGGGGATCCGGAAAGAACGTCGCAGTCGAACACCGGCTTAAACGGTCGTTTCCGGATTATCACCGTGTTCTAACTGTCGGCAGTCATGTCGGAAATATAAGTCGTGAAAGTAGAATGGATATATATAGATTTTCAAGCGCGGGATAACGCGAATCTATTGCTATGCGTCGCATTGGTCTCACGTTAATATCACCGGGTGTGCTGCGCGTGCGACGTGTCGTTATGCGAATATATTACATATTTATTGCCGTTAAGAAACGGAAAGTCATGTAGAGATTCACGTTTTACTTTTAGTGTTACCGGGGAAAGAAATTCATCTATTATTAAGTACAAGAACAAGTTGTCAATCCACGCGGGAATTTCTAATAACACGCGAGTAAGACGGTCTTAATATATTCACGTGTCAGTATGTGGAAACGCACAATTAGCGATTCGATAAAAATCGCGACACGTCGATTAATATGTATACGATCCGAAACTTTTGTCGACATCTAACACGAGCGAGAGAGAGAGAGAGAGAGAGAGAGAGAGAGAGAGAGAGAGAGCGCCAGACATACGAGATTTGAATTTAAATAATACGTGATCATATTGATGTGAAAGGGTGAGTGGAATTAATATCGAGCCGGGGATTTTGCGAGGTGATTTTCGGAGACTCGGTCTCCGATACTTTTGGCTGCGTTTGTACTCGATATTATAGCTGGTAGTGAGTGCGTTCGCGGCCTGTAATCATTTCGCCGCCAAGAGCCACCTACCGCATTGGTACCCTTACCTTCCACCGTTCTCCATCTCATTTCTTCGCCCGGCTCCTCTTCCGTTCCTTTCTCTCGCGGCTTTCTCTCCGTGTGCCTCCGCGTCTTCCTTCTCCCTCAGCGCACACCGTGTGGCTCGCAAAAGCAAGCCTCGCAGCCTAATTGCTCCGTAAACTGCGAAGACTCCGCCGCATCGGGCGCATATAACACTGTGTCTCTTCCTCTCCCAGATTATTTTTGACGATCATAACCGAGATCATTCGAGTCGCAAAAAAAAGGAACAACTACCGCGCCGCCGTCTCAGTGATTCGTCCGCGTATGAGAGTTAATTTTAATTCAAAAAACTCACAGAGAATAAAAATAAAAGTTAAGAATAAGGATTTAAAAAATGCAGATGATAAAATTCGACATATATGTAACCAGCGGAATGACGAATATAAGAATGGTCTCAATCTTGATCAACACACATAATATGCAAATAATCATCTTTCTTCCCCGGCTATGCTCTATCAATGAGGCAACCAATCAGCGAATGAAGTTCGCGATTAGTTACGGGCCTGCACGCCTTATCCCACAAAATGACGTTGCAGCTCTGCAACGGTTTGCATTTCGCCTTCATGATTCTATTATAGCACGAGTTTCAACAGAAGGCAAATTGTAAGGCACGAAGAAAAGGAAGAGCCACAAAGAGAACATGCACGATGCAGAGCGGAAATCCGTAACAAATCTCATTTTTACCAACTGCCATGGATTACCTCTTATTCCGGAAAGACGCGCGTTATACAACGGAGTTAAAAGCCGTCCTTTCTTTTTTGACAACGATCCGATTAATGAATTCGCACAAACTCAATCATGCAGGTATTTTCGATCTTTATAGTCAACACGTGACGCACGTTTGTAATCTTATCTTCGTCGGTGAACCCAGGCGACGCGAGGTCGCGAATAATTTCGTATCACCGTGCGCCGGTGATATCGACGTATAATCGGCCGTTTACAGGATAAATTCAATCAATATCTGTCCCGGTGCGTGCAGCAGCGGCAGGACGCGTCTTATATGGCGACATCAGGCGCTTTTTGCCACGGCCATAAATCGCGGCCTATGATGGGCTACATGTGTCGACGGCACGCCACGGTTTCTTGCGAAAACGTGAGCCGCGACCCAATGGGCCCCTGCGTGATTTTTACATCTTGTTTGCTTCCACGGGGGCCCCGCAAGCCCGCTCCCGCTCCCGCTCCCGCTCCCATTCCCGCGGGTCTATATGGCGCTCACCCGTGTTGTTCCGCGGTCTTCGAGTTCCACAGGACTATTCTGCCCGTTCTTGGCTTTCATCCTTCTTATTTTCGAGCCTCGCCGAGTCGGCCGAGTTGTCGCCGCGATCATTTCTAAGCTCGTCGCCGCATATCGAGGAACATCATTCGCGAATATATGTTGAAGATAAAATAAAATAGAGAAAAAAATATATTTTTTAAACGCGTGATATAAATTTTGTAATTTTTGAAGATACACATACATCGAAAGACATTAAAAATTACTAAGACTTATTTAAAAATAATATATGTATAAGTAATAATTGCTGATATTATCCTCGTTTATATAAACCGTGACGTTCTTGAATAAACAACTTAATTTTCTGTATGCTGTCTATTAAGAATGAAAGTTTTTATAGCCAATCTTTTAAACCGGCATTTTTCTCTTCACATTGACATCTCGAGTTGCTGAAATGGCAATCTCTGTCTCAGCGCAAGTAATAAATCCATCTTTCCGTTTCTTTATAACGTTCGTAATGAATCATTGTAAGCGGTTTTACGCCCAGCCTCTATCACTTGACATCGCGGGCCCATCATCTCATGTCTAATGACTGTATTACGACACATCTATACATAAATCATCACGTCGCCGATACCGTCGTCGGGGGACCGCACCATCGCCAGTAACGTCGATCGTTTTAGATTCCACGCGTAGGTGGTTACACCATAACTCGTTCTGTCCCCTGACAGGTACTCGGGCCGCGACAGTAGCAATAATTCCTAACGATTTTATCTTCGTGGAATTTCAGCCGAGACGCAAATGTCCCTCGTAAAGATGCGCGACGATGCCGCTTAGGACAAATCTCAAAAACGACGCGGTCGTGGTGATTGCGGCTTTTCGCTCCGTATACTTCATTGACTTCGAGACTTTAACATTGAGAGGCCGACCGTTCGTCTGACGAACTTCATAAATCAGCGTTTCATAATAAAACTCATACTATCGCATTTATGTAAATTCAAAAGTACAAATCTGGAATACTTTTTATACAAATACCGATGCATATATACATCACAATTTTGCAGTGACAATTTTTCGCAACAATTCAATAGTAGGATAATCAATAGCATTTTATCGTTTTTATACCATTTGCATTCGTGATTTTAAAATAATCTCAAAAAATTTTAATATAAGACACTTTGATGAATTAATTCCTTTTTGTTAATAAAAAAACTTTTTTACATTAACAAAAAAATTAATTACAATTGAAAATATGATCATCTATACGCGTATATCTATAAGTTGCAGGAAAAACTTGTTCCATCTGCTTTATTTTCCACAAAGATTTCAAGACTAATACGTCAAACGCTTTGAGACCGAAACATTCCGATTCTGCTCACCGTCCCTAACGCTGCCAGGTCGTCAGGTTCCGGATCGAGCACGAGCAAAGGAACTGCCATCGATGTGTGGTGTGCGCGCGTGTTTACCCTGCGGGCACATTCTGGCTGCGCCTCCAACTTGCTCATACTATTTGAACGAGTCGATAAAACCGCCGTCGAACTATTTATCGTACGCGGAACAAACGAGAACGGCGCGTTCGCTTCTCGTCGAGGGCAAACAATCGCGCGGTACCGAGAGATTATCGAGAGTCGCGCTTTTTGTTAATCTTCATTTGAACTTTCCTCGCACCAGATCTTTCATCGTGTCGCATTCTTTCTCTCACTTCGCACACATTTTCCTTCCTCTCCCTCGTTTTGTTCCTCCACGACCTCGCGCGCGCGTGGTCGATAACGGATATATTTCCGTGCCTTCGAGAAACAAGACCGCCACTCGCTTATCTGGGCAGTCCCCGATTGTTTGCAAATCATAAAACTCGTAAAAACCAAGAAAAATCGAACGGATTGATGGTTTCCACGAATTACGAAATCCACGACGAGGCAAAATGAGTTCATCGAGGGCGTTCGGCCGCAAACAATTAGTCGCGTTCTTAACACGTGAGAGACATGATTCAACGAGCGTTATGCAGTTACGTGAATATACCGGCACGGCTCGTAGATTTAAAGTCAAGGAAAGAAAAGAAAAGAGAAATTTGTAATAAATCTATCTTTATCTTGCGATAAATCTTTTCCTTCCCTTCTTTTCTTCTTCTCCCTTTTTTCCCTTCTAAGATAGATATATAGATATACACTTAAATTGCAAATAAATATTGAGAATTTATTTTTTTTTTTCGAAAGGAAGGAAAACATTTCGAAAACTGCAAAGAAAATAAATATCGTGCGATTTTGTGACAATGAGAAATTCCTAAAATTGAATACTGTTTCGTTCAAGCCGTGCTAAATAATTAGCAATCGCTATGTTGCAACACGTAGCAATATCTTTTCCTGTCTACTTAACAAGTTGACGAGTGACCCTCTTGGCTTCATGCCTTTCCTTGTTAAACGAATTTGTGACACTTTCATCCTGTCGCTGTTAGTTCTTCAGGAATCCAGAATGTCTCCTCGTCTAGAAGGCAAAGGCGATTACGAACGGTGTAATCCATTCGGTCATGGGGTCTGACATTATGATAAATAATATCTGGAACTGATCGAATTTAGGGATGAGAGGGGAAACGGGACGAGGATTCACCCGTGACAATGGGTCGTGTAACGGCATGAATCTTTTCTTCAACATTCCTGTTTTCTCACTTCCGTCAATGCGGCAATTCTGCGTCAAGATTGAGGAAAATTGTTGCGCGCTCATTTTTCTCTCTTTCTTCGCTTTCTTCTCTGATTTCGTTCGACCTCGTTTTATCTGTTCTCAACGCTCGCTACTGTCAGAAAGGGAGCTGGAGATGTCACTGTGTCGTAACGTAAAAGACTCGTAACGAATTTAGAATTTCGAGCCGAGGACGGTTCGTTGCGGATAATCATCCGTATACCATATTCTGCTCGTCCGTGGTTGAATCGCTTAACGTCTTATTCTTGTTCAATTTTTCGGATTCTATCATTTCGTTACGCACGCGCATTTAATCGGCCCAGGAAAGTTTCCCATCGATTTTTATAGTTGATCACTCCAAAAATTCATAATTTAGAAAACAGAATAACTAGAAAATAGTACAAACTTATTTTAATCCATAAGCTTATCTCTTTTATATAGAACATTCATTAATTCGCTTCAGATATATTATATAGTTATTATTTAAAAAAATATCGCGTATAAAAACGTACCTACTAAATAAAAGGTATAATATATATGCATTATATTATTATTAAGGAATACATATATGTATATGTATATGTATACTAATATGTACTACCCCCCTCTTTCTCTTTAAATGCATGCGCTATTATATTATAATTAAATAAAAAGATGAATAAAAGTAAAGAAAATTTATTAAATGAAATTTAATTAAAAAATATAGAGCACCGTGTAATATTTTTTCACTAATGGGACAATGTAACACTGTCTTGGAATGGTGCGAGCTCGCAATTTATGAAATTGTTTTGCCCGCTCTTCTCTCGCGCGATATCTTCATCGCTACAAAAGGAGCCGACGCGCACCTGCACCTTATGCAGATAAGGTCGAGGTGCTTCAGGTCAGCCCACTCAGGGTTAAGGTCACGTACCGTCTCTTGCCTCTCTCGGCGCTCTCTCTTTCTCCCTCTCTTCTTCTGTCGTTCTTCTTGTCGTTCTCTCTTACGGACACTCCTGTTCTCCCTCGCTTCCACCTGCGAGGACTTCTCGCGCAGGTAGTCCCTCGTGGAGGATTGAGACGTTGCCTGCATGACGTCATCATTCACCTCCTACGCGACCAAACACCGTGAAAGTTTTGTCAGCACTCCCGGCGAGTATCAAAATATTGATATCTATGAAGAAAAAAATAGCATTTTGTCAAGAATCTACCACATTTCTAATGGAAAAATAATTATAATTGCCAAGAATTAATTTTTGCCGGAAATATTCAGGAATATTGTGCAACTGGATAAATAAAATTAAAAGCCGAAGGACTTTAATGATACACAATATTTACGATAAAAGCAGTAATATATATATGTAATGGTTGATTTTAACTGCGTTTTTTTTTTTTTTGCATTTCTCGTGCGCTGAACAGGGAATTTAGTTTCCGGCATGGCACACGTAAATTTTCCATCATTTTCTTGCAGGATGTCGAGAGACCGCTTTCATCTACGCCATCACGAGCGCGGCGGTGACACACAGTATCGCGAGGGCATGTAGCGAGGGCAGCATTCAATCGTGTTCCTGCGACTATACTCACCAATCACGCGCATCATCCGCCGTTCGAGATTGGGAATGGGGTGGTTGCTCGGATAACATTGGATATGGCTTCAAGTTCTCTCGCGATTTCGTCGATACTGGCGAACGTGGCCGGAATCTCCGCGAGAAGATGAATCTACATAATAACGAAGCCGGCAGAGCAGTAAGCTCTTTTGATTTCTGAAATTATTTCATCTGAAAAAAATAAAAGAAAAAAATAGAAGCGTTAAAATTACTCTACTAAATAATATTTTATTTATTGTTCCCTAAATTCAAATAAAAAAATGGAATATATGAAATCTTAATGTTTGAGATTTATTTAAAACATTATACATTTTGTTATTTTATTTGCCCGCATATTTGTAAATTTGCTGAACAAAATGATGAATCCGCGATAAAACGTTTATGCGGGGAAACTGAAAGTGTCACGAATATTATTAATTTTAATTATGAGAAAAATTACAGGACTTCGCCTCTCTCGTTACAGCACGTTACTTCGGAAATGCGTCAGGAATGCAAGTGCCACGGCATGTCGGGCTCGTGCACGGTGAAGACCTGCTGGATGCGGCTGCCGAACTTCCGCGTGGTCGGCGACAACCTGAAGGATCGCTTCGACGGGGCCTCACGGGTGATGGTCAGTAATTCGGACCGCGCGCGCGTCAACAACAATGCCATCACCAGCAACTCGGCGAGCAACTCCGTGCACCAGCATCGCGACGGTCTCGGGCGCCGGCATCGCTACAACTTTCAATTGAAGCCGTACAACCCGGAGCACAAGCCGCCCGGGCAGAAGGACCTCGTCTACGTGGAGCCGTCGCCGCCGTTCTGCGAGAAGAATCCGAAACTCGGCATTCTGGGCACCCACGGGCGGCAGTGCAACGACACGAGCATCGGCGTCGACGGCTGCGACCTGATGTGCTGCGGCAGGGGCCACAAGACCCAGGAGGTGACGGTGATCGAGAGGTGCTCTTGCACCTTCCACTGGTGCTGCGAGGTCAAGTGCCAGCTGTGCAGGACGAAAAAGACGATACACACATGTCTGTGAAGAGGGGGACTCGGTCGCGAGATATCACGTAATCTTGATAAATCTTTGAGCAACCTTCATGCAGGGTTAAAAACGATCAAAGTTTCGAACTTTCTCTGTTTTTCGCGGGTAACCCTGGGTATAAACGGTATATTGAGGAATTCGAAGGATGAGACTACTCTTCTTTTTAGCTCAAAGCACCATGTGACAGTCTCTTTCGCGGACGACCGACACGCCGGTCTCCGTTTCCGCGAGAGATTCTGCCGATGGGTCTTGCCGGACGGGGTCCAAGTCGTCGTGGAGAGTCCCGCGCGTGAACCCCGCGGGATCTCCTCGTCTCCAGTATTACGCGAAACGAACGGAACTACATATATATTTATTACGTCGCGTCGCGCGCGTATTAAAGACTGAGATGGTGAAGAGCGTTCGTGCGATCGTAGGTTTTTAAGGCTTTAAGATAGGAAGATTGTGGGACGCGTGGATGCGGTGTTAAATAACCGGTGTTAAACACCAGCGTAACACCGGGGGGTTCGCTATCTCGCTATATTCACCGACGAGGATCGGAACTTGATCTGCACCTCCCCCCCCCCCCATAATAAAGGCTCTGACATCTCAGCTGTGACAATGTCATATGGTAGAAGAAAATAATTTAAGGCTGCCTGCTATCCGCATCTCTCATCCTGTTACCCTGTTCGACAAAAAACATTATCCCCGTTGGATAATATTCGAATTCAATTCACTACCATCTCTACGTGACATTAATCAAAATGGATTAGCGAACTCGCTTCTCCGCCGTAAAGGACTATTGATCACGATAAAGTTAATCCGATGTATAAAGCCTTCAATTATTTTATCCTGCTGCATATGAGGACTTCGATTTAAGTGATGTTCATTGGCGACAACGCGAGCGTCGTGGTCTCGCGTAAGCGTTATTTATTTTAATGGTGTCCTTTTTGCCACTTTAGACACTCGCTCCCTCGGGGAAAAACTGGCAATCTCGTATACAGATCGCATACTTGTATATAAATAAATTATAGCGATGTATTTTGCAACAATGTGCGAGCCAATCGGTGGCCAATATATATTTCTCCGTAAGAAACTATTGTAAATACAAAGCAGGCTTTCACACGCGCGACGAATAAGACAAAGCCCCACGTTGAGAGTGGTAAATTATTTTTATATCTTTTTCATGTATCCCTCTCTCGTTTTCTCTTTTTTCTTTATCGAGTACCGGGATATTGAAAATCCCGCGGGTTTAAAAATATCTTTTTTTTACAAATGCTGGATAAAGAGATTACTCTTCGAAATGAGAAAATTCCAATAAGTAAGGTAATTCCAATGTTGTGCATAATAAATGTATTAATTATTGCTCGTAATTTATACAAATAAATATATAAGAAAATTAAATAAATGACGAAATTAAGATATTCGGTTACATTACTTTTAAACCCCAGCTGGCCCTATCCTAAAAAAATTATAAAAATCCTTTCATTAATTTTAAACAAGTAATTGCATCGATTTATCGTGTAGCATAATTAGTATCAACAATCCATTAAACAATTTATTTTGCATAGAACGTTTAAGCAAGTCGTAGAAATCACAATACAACCATTTTACTATTTGCTTGCTAAAAATAAGGTAATAATTAATATAGTATCTTCCTTGAATTCAACAATCTATTAACTTCCTGTCACGATACGTGTTCAAAAGAGATAAACTGGTGATAAACTGGTTCTATAAAGACAAAATACAAAGTTCTCGCATAGAGGTCTCCATTCGAGCGCTAGAACCGCGATAGCGGATGTCCGCGGACGAAATGTACGAGCAATATCCCTCGAACCTCGGCCTCACGGTCGACGCGCCGCGCCGTGTCGCAGGACTATTCAATATTTTCCCATTACACGATGCGCGCCGCCGTCGACGTACTCCCGCGAAATATAGCCAACTGGTTCCCCAACTGGACGACTTCATAATTCCTGTGCCGAGTGAATGTCGTGGGAGGCTCATGCCCCGAGGAGGACTGGTTCGGCTCTCCTCATCCTCCTCTTTTCTCCTTCCCATTCCCCTACCTCCCTCTCCCTTCTCGCCCTTCCTCCTTTTTCTCATCGCGTTCTTTCTTCCTGCATCTCTGGCCTTCCACCGTTGCGTTGCAGCGTTCTGCGAATGCTGCACGCGATGATAACAAACGCAGGAATCCCGCAGGAATCTCCGCGCGGGATAAAAGGACCCTGACCGCATACGAACAGGCATCCGCGCTAATGGTACCAACACTCCACCGTCGACCTACCGGCTTTCTCTCCCTCTCACCCGCCCCTTTTCACCTTTTTTCCCCACATGCTCCTTCCCCCGATCTACCTTCTGCTCCCGCTTCCTCCTTCTGTTGCGTGTCCTCTCTTTCTCTACCATTGGAGCACCACAGTTCTTTCATCTGCCGTTCATGCCTACAAGTAATAAGTATTTCTTTTTAGATTTGTAAGAAAGAGAGAGAGAGAGAGAGAGAGAGAGAGAGAGAGAGAGAGAGTGAATGTTCTAAGAGCTTAAATATTAATCGATTAATGTTGACAATACTATACTACTACGTTTTCTATTCTGTTTCCGTTAGATTAATTACCGAGAAATTATAACGATTATAGTAAATCAATGTAGAGAATTATTGGCCGCGTAAAGTAAACAAATAAAATGCAATTTTTTTTTATTAGAAGAGAAGCGATTTGTGGTTTATATGTATAATAATGATTTGTTTAGTAGAAATATATTTGTCAGTTCATGACTGTGAATTTATGATTTTATATTGAGATCAAGTCTCGAATCTAATAAATCAATGTCTATTAGTAAGTTGGGAATAAATCGAACTAGCAAATTCGATTATGTAACACAGACTCAGTAATTACGCTTATCATTGCATAATGGCCACTCAATTTCCGTCATCAAGTTCTTGAATCGTTCATCACATCAAGATCCACACTCAACGATGCAACCTAAGAGGATAAGTATACTATATGATAGTAAAGCAAATTCTTGCCACGAGAAAAAGAGGAAAAGACAGGGGGGAGGGATAGGGAGGGGGGAGAGAGAGAGAGAGACTGCCAGCGTCCCAGCAGATAAGAATTTCGGGCAGCCGGGCCACTTCTCACGGCGGTCCCTTTGATCTTACCTGACCCACCCACCCCCTCGGTCCCCCACCTCGACCAACGGACACTAGCAGCCTCTCCAGCCCTTCCCTTCCCCGCCCTCGCGAGTTCGGGTTTTTACCCCGGGCCAGCTCGATGTTGAGCGGCAGCCAACTCACTCACTCTCTCTCTCTCTCTCTCTCTCTCTCTCTCTCTCTCTCTCTCTCTCTCTCTCTCTCTCTCTCTCTCTCTCTCTCTCTCTCTCTCTCTCTCTCTCTCTCTCTCTCTCTCTCTCTCTCTCTCTCTCTCTCTCTCTCTCCCTACGCCTCCTCCTCCATGACCACCATCCTCGCATTCTCGAAAAGCACGAGCGCGTCCTGGAGGGCGACCGAGGTGGATTCATTCAGTTTTACTATTATTACGCATACCGTCACGCGTGCGGTTCGTTTCAGCTCGGGGAATGCGATCCTGGATCCCGGCGATCCCGCCGAGGCGCTTGGTAGATGCGTCGACTTAATGGAACTGATGTCTGGGAGGCGGAGAGAGTCGCGGATAAATACGACATGTCGTTAAGAGAGATCCCTCCGCGGGTCTCTCTTTTGAATTCTGGCGAACTCGCGAGGGCGGAAAGTAGCGCGTGCCAATTTCGTTCCTCGAGAGTTGATCCTTCTCGCGATTCGCAAAATTCCATCGATATAAACGCACGCGGCAGAAATCCATTTAAATTTAAAAAAGACTGACATATTATCATTTTTGTTCCCCCATAGAGACTTCCTTTCTAATTCTTTTATAACTCAAGAATTATTCGAGCTTCAGTAGTCTGATTGTAAAAAAAGAAGCGACACCAAATTAAATACATGTAACACACTTCCGTATAAAATTATAAATATAAAAATATTTTAATCGTAAAAGTAGCCGCTCCACCGCTGGTAAGACCGAATTCTGCTTAATTTATTGATCCACCCCCTTGTAAAATACGATGGTAGCTCAAACTAATTGGAAATAAAGTGCGCCGTCGTGTCATCGACACTTTTTACAGCGCTCCTTTCGCCGCTCGCTCTATCGTCATTTGAATCTTTCGCATGGCTCCCTTGCCGGCGAAGAAAAGAGCGATCCCTGTCCCCGGCGCCGCGATCTGATAGAGGCGACGAAAACATTTAGAGGTTATAAGAGCCCCCGGGACGATAAAATCGGGGCAGCCAGGCGGGCGGAACGACACGCGGCGTGTCGTGCACGAACACACGCGCGTGGCATCCTGATGGGCTCCTCTTCACGAGCCCATACTCCGCACACGCGGAGCGGAGGCACTCGATTGTCATTTCCGTGCTGCGCATTTCGTATTCTCGTAACGTAAGTCGGATGCGGGCGCTGATATGTATAAAGGATTCCTCACGATGGATCATTATTGCCTGTGAGGACTTAAAGAATCGCCATCTTACACTCCTCTTCTTTTCATTTCTTTTAAATTAATTCGTAATATTGGTGCCGTCATTTAAATATGTATTAGATGCATGCTATGTCGAATAATGAACAACTTATTATAAAATAGCAGCATTTCATATACAATGTACCCAGAGAAATCCGAAGGAAATAGGCATTGGAAAAAAAAAGAAATCAAAAACAATACCTGACTTCAGAAAATCTTTTATGCCGAAACGAATATTGGTCTTTGAAGGGTATCTTTATCAGTCTTCAAAGCTTCATATATTAGAATGCATATACTTATAATTGCAATATTAGAAATTTAAATTTATTCGGATTTTGTCACATAATTTTATAAATATGTACCTATTGCCGTAACTATCATACTATTATATATTAAATTAATAATTGTATAATTTTAATTCTTAGAAGATTTTAATGTTCAAGTTTCGGCATTGGTATATAGAGGCCTTCGAAGCAAATCACCAGCCCTACGGTTCATATAGTTTTTCGACCTTCAAATTATTCCCGATAAGAAAATCACGCACACGTAAATCAACTAATTTATCGTTTTTGCGATCGCACGAGCCGAAGGTGGTCCATCCTGCTGGTCATCGTCGTCCACGTCGTCGTCGCCGGGATATAGGAATGGCTGGAATCCCTTTTGGCGGGACCTGGAGCTCGTCGTCGTGGCCATTCGTGGGAAAGGATATCGGCTGACATTCGGGGACCACACCGTCGAATTATCGGCGTTTTGGCATGTTATAAGGCCCCGACGGAGGCGCACCTCTCTTACCCCGTCCTGGCCTCCCTTTCGTCTCGTTTCGCTTCCTCGATCCGTTTCTCCTCCGACCGTCCTCCGCAGAACCAGTAAAGAGAATTTCCAGCGGAATCCGCGTCTCCGACGACTGTGGGAACGAAATCGCGCGGATTGGCCGTTGCCTGGAACCAGCGTGTACCGACGTGTCGGTCGACACCCGGATTCCTTTCGAGTCCTTCGGCCTTTTCATTTCTAAAACTTTCGAATAAAGTTCTTTTCTTTCTCTCTCTCTCTCTTTCTTTTTTTTTTTTTTTTTTTTTTAATTGCTGCCGATGTTCTCGTTCTCAATTGCCTCACGTGACGTTCGACAGAATTATTTTCGAGCAAAGATCCCAGCAGAGTAAAGTATCCTTAAAATTTCGATACGATGTTGTAAGAAGTAAATTGCATTTTTACTTGCGCGTTTCTTCTATTTTTAATTTATTTTTAATTTACTCTCAATTTTTATTTATGACGAGTTAGTGCATAATATTAAATATCTGGCTGATAAAAAATATAGAATGACTAATATCGATACTCGCCGAGAAAAGTTAAAACAGTTTATAGATGAACGGCGCTACTAAATATTTTCTAATCCGCTGGACGCTAAAGACTAGTCAGTCTGACGTGAGAGGAACATAGTATTCGTGCGTTTCGCGAGATAGTTCTAAAGAGGTGACAATCTCAACGCGCAAGAAATCCAACGCTATATCCTCGCTCTTTCATCCGTGATGACGGTCGTAGCAAGTAAGTAAGTAAGTCATTGAAGAACTCGGAGAGCACACCGCCGGGGACCACCCTGGAGACGCGATTCCGTGGATAATCCCCCCCCTCAGAGTACCACCGGGTAGATTTACGTATCGCGTTCGCCACGGGTCCCGGGGGCGATACACGTTTGTGGATCCTACGAGAGCTTCATTACTTTTTTCTGGCTCGGCGCACGATGAATGACTTAATTCTCCGGGGATAGAGACGGAGAGTCGCGACGCGACGACGCGGCGTGGATATCAACGATGAACGCGCGGCGCGACAAGGAAGACGGGGGAAGAAGGCGAGGAAGAAGAGGATCGAAGCGCGTAATACGTGTCCAGTGGCCGTGTTCTCTTTCGTAAGATCGAGAAGCGTAGATGACGCCGTGAGTGGCGTGACGAATCACTGAGGTACCGCCCGGGAAAATCAACAATTGGCCTCCCTTTAATTCGAAAAACACACACAGCGTTCTGCTACGTTCTCCGCTCGACCGATCCGCCTTTTTCTGATCACCTTGCTCTTTCTCGCAGCTGCACCGCCGCGACACTTGTCCAGGTCTCGCGGTCGATTTTCAGACCGAATACGGCAATGCAAGACGCGCGAGCTGACAATGAGATTGAAATAACTGTGATATCGATTTCTGCAAGTTCAATTTTACAAAAATAATCCTCCATCCATTATCATTGATAATATAAAACGTAAATATATATAATAATTATGAAAAGTTGTTTATTATATTGCACGTATCTTAGGACAATAAAAACTTGATGTCTTTTTTTTTTAAGGATTATCACGTAAGACCCATAAGAGGAAATAATCGTGTATTTTCATCGAGATGCACATTATTAAAAATTAAATTTATCTCCCCGAAATTATACCCGGACTCTCGTTGAGACTTGCCACATAATCGACAGCGCCGATCCAAAGTCTCACCGTTACCTTCCTTTGATAGCGTAATTACCGACTTTTATTAGCCAACGAATTATGTCTTTTAGAAATTACATCGTTCGACATGATTTTATTAGCGAGCCCCTCCGGCTCGCGGCGGCTATTACACGTAATGAGTGACTCGGGATTGATTTTCGCGCGACTTCGGCTTCGGAAATTAGTCTCTCCCCGAAATTATAATAACGGTCACCGGACCCCGCATCAAGTGCCCGCGCGAAGTGAAGGGGGGAGAAGGAGGAACAGGCTGTCAAAGATACATATAGCTATATATACATATTATACCTGTGGTGGAAACTGTGGTGTCCTTTTATTTGAGAAACGCCGAAGAGAGTGGAGCAACGTCGTTATTAATGTCGGACAAAAACACCGAAATACATCACCCAGGCGCCGTCGGCCACCTAAGTAGCCGGCGAAGGGGTGAGGGGGGCGCGGAAGGATCCGACGGATCCGATACACCGACACCAGGACGATGATAATTAATGGTTTTACGATATTGGAAATGTCTCGCGTTCAGTCGAGCAGAATCTATCGGAGGCGTCAAAACAAAGACGGCGATTATACCGCCGCGCCGATGGTGGGCCACACCGTGATTCGTCGATATCCAACTTTTTCTGCGCGATTTTCGAGTTCGCCGTTTCTCTCTTCGAGGATTATCGATTCGCTCCGCATCGTGGTATTTGCTTTATCGGTGCGCGCCTTTGAGCGCCGTCAGACTCGGCGATCGGTCAACGCGAGAACAACGGTGTCGTTATATTTTCAAGCAATTCAACTCGAGAAAATGCGCGTGGTTAATCACGCGAGAAAACTTAATTCTCTTGGTTATCACCAATTATCATTTAAAACTTGAAATAACATAATTATTACTACTATAATTCTGATTTTAAAATCTCTTATCAAAACGTTTTTAAATATGTTTATGAAATTTTAATGAAAACGATCATTGTTCACTGATCAATTAACGCGTTAATATAAATCGCCATTGACGTACGTGAGAAAATTACGTAAGACATTTCAATCTTTACTATTATAGACTTAACGATTTTCGAAAGACTTTCGAATGGAATCGACCTGCAGGCAAAGAAATCGGATGTAGTCAATTGCGTGTACGAGAAACGGACCACCGGGTCATTATCGAGGACTCGATTCATTCTTGCGTCGACGTCCATCGGAAAAGAAGAAGAGAACCGATTGCTGGGTGAATTAGCATACGCTGCGCGGATCAGTAGCTTCGGCCGTAGTCCTTCATTGTCACTTCTGTCGGCCTATTGTGTAATTCTTCTGTTTTATAGTTCCACTAACAACAATCGCGTTATTGCCGACAATTTTCAAAAATCTATACACAAACTATAGTCTTTACAATATTAATAACGTATCTAATCGCATACAATGTATATACAAATCACGATCAGCACAATATTTTATGGCACGTAATAGTCGACACGTTTTCTGTCAGAAATCTCCTACGTTTCGACAGATTGCAAGTCGTGATAATAATTAACCATATCGACGAACGGTTCCGTCGCCGGCGAGCGTTCCAACAGGTGGCATGCTGCAACTG
The DNA here is from genome assembly GCF_048541705.1 of Temnothorax americanus. Classification (NCBI taxonomy): domain Eukaryota; kingdom Metazoa; phylum Arthropoda; class Insecta; order Hymenoptera; family Formicidae; genus Temnothorax; species Temnothorax americanus. The sequence goes on from NW_027509301.1 coordinate 135,318, forward strand.
ACGTGCATTAGAAGACGCGGGGATTCAGCGTCGTGCGGGCAACGAAAAATTACGGCGCACGGCTGCATTACGCGGCATGAGTAGCAACTCTCTCCAGGAAGCCATCGGCTCGTAGGAACACCCATATCGCCGTTGCTGACTCCTTGCTCCTCTATCATTCCCCCCCCTCTCTCTCTCTCTCTTTCTTTCTTTCCCTCTCTGCATATTTCTCTCTCGCTCTTTCTCTTTACGCTTTGGGCCAGAGATTATGTCCATAATTTATATACGCAGGCTAACGCCCTTGGTGTCTGAGATTTTTGTTACAGGGATGCCCCTCGATCGCTCGAACGGAAAGCGAGACGAATTTTAAGAAAGCAATTTACCGTCGATTTTCCCGGAAATACAGAGTCAATAATTTAGACGTTGCTTCGTGTAAAATAGGATAGCATTTTATAAGTCCTAAAGTCCATTACACCACGAGTTGCCTGCAGCCTCGGCGGCCTTGAATCTCGCGAGGCATTTCGATACTATCAGATAAACAAGTGTAGCAGAAAGCGAAGATGAGTAACGGGCAAAACGGCAAATCTGTTCGCGATTATTGTTATCACTTTTACGCGCGCCTCGACGTTTATCCCTAATGAGCGGGTGCGTTTCGCAACATCATTTCTACGGAGAGACTCGTAGTCGTTCTGTGGACTGGACGCACGCAATTAGATGTATCGATATGTAACGAGCAACGTGCATAATCGTGCGCTTTTGCTATATGTGTTATTGATTATCATTATTAACTTCATTTCTCCTAGGGCAGTGGTTTGTAATCATTAACTTTACTTCTTAACATCACGAATACGAAGCACTACGTGGACGTACATTGCGATGTAGATTTTGGAGCAGATTTTCTTCTGAATAGCACGTATAAATACTGGCAGTCTCTCAACAGATATATACAGTTAAGAGATTACCGGGACAAGAAAAAGGATTTGGATATGCTTTCAGAAACAAGTTCTCAATGCGAACTACTCGCCCATTGCGTTCATGGAAGAATGCTAAAGGATAATCGACCCTTTTAGCCCTAAACGAGATCGACCGATCACTCCCTATACACAAATAATTCGCTCGAACGAAATCGAAGTTTGTGTGACGACGATTTCCATACAGAAACTGTGTGGCTCACCATAGGAGATAATCACAAGATAATCCTTCGAATCCTACATTCGGAAAAAGGAGACGACACTAAGACTGCAGATGATTGGTCGGACTAGAATAGGTAACTATTTTCTATAGAGTTGTTTATAATAAGATTTACAAAAAAATCATATATCTATTTATATAAATACATATATCTGTATCTGTATTATATTTTTATTTAGCTATTTTCCTGCTTTGCTTAAATTCTCAATTTTTTAATCAAAATTTTATAAATTAGAAATATGCGAATTGTGTGTATTTAATAAATTATTTTAAAATCTTACGATTTTAAGCCATAAAGAATCACATATTGATACAAATTACACGAGCATAAAAAAAAATTAATTTATAAGGATATCATATGTTGTAACACATACTCAAATGCAATATCCGTGAAATTTGTAAGTATTCAATTAATAAATTTTTAAAAAATTAAGAAAAAGTGGAATATATATATATATAACAATTCCGATATATTTAATTGCTAAGTGCTAAATGCTATTCTTCTTTAATATAACTTTTTTATCACTTCGCTGAAAAAGTCGACTAAATGCGCGACAATGCGTCTATGCGTATTGATAACAGGAGAAGCGCATACAGATGCGAGATGCACGAGAAGCAAGAAGACGATAGCGGAAGAAGAGGAGAAAGAATAAGGTGAGATGAAGAAGCGAGAGACAGGGCAAAGCTTAAGGGCCCCGGTCGGACCCACCGCCGTGTTCCGCGAGACTCGTAATTACGCGGCAAGGCCGCCGCGAAAGAGAGGCGTCAAAATCGCCCTATACGGTCCCTCTCTTCTTCCCCCTCGCCCTTCTCGCTCGGTCTCGCGTGATCCTTCGGCCCCGGCGGCCATTATCGAAATTGATATTTTATTGATGGCCCGCACCATAATCCACAGGCCCTTTATTGAGTTATTTCCCGATAATTACGAATCAATAACGATAATTTAACGGTGTCCGAACGTTATAGAGCCCGCCATCCGGCCCCCTTTCGCTCTTTCCTCGTTCACCTTTCTTTCCCTTCTCCTTCTAAGCCGTTCTTTTTTTTCTTTTACTCCTGCTGTTCCTCTCGTTGTTTTTTTTCTTTATTTCCATCCGCTCTCGCAGCATATTGCGCACGCGACGTAAGCACGTATCTCAAAATATCTTCGACAATTAATCTGATAAATTAGCCTTAATCCTGCCTTATTATGCATCCACAATCTTTTTAATTATTAAAAAAATGACTTATGTTGTCAAGATAGATCAGAAATGTGTCAATAATCTTTTATTCTCACCTTCAGCATTAAATTTAATGGATAAAAGATATCATCAGTTTTAACTAACCTAATACTTTTAACATCGAAAGAAATTTTTTAAATGCCAAAATTAAGAATAATTTGTTTTGTTTATGTCATTTATATAATTGACCATGAAATCTCAGGTAGTATTCCACGATGAGGGAACAGAGCGACGGTATCGATGAGAAAATCGCCGCATCGAGAAATCGCAGGTGCTTCCTCTACGCCTCTAGTCGGCCGATAGGGAATGTTTATTATAGCAGCCGGTGGAAACGCCCTCTCTCCTCTCGGACGCGTTGGTGCTCATAAACGGGCCCGTTTTACGATCCTCCCGGTCGTTTTTCGCTGCGCTTTTTGCTCCGTGCCGAGTCTTACGGAAGGTTATCCGTAAGCGGGGAGCACGGAAAGAGAGAAAGAGAGAGAGAGAGAGAGAGAGCGCAAGGATGAAGGGACGAGGAGAGCCGCGATGGAACACCTACTGCGATAATTACGTGACATTTTGTTTTGCGACCACAAGGGATTTTTTCCTCGCCTCTGTTCCGGCCTCTCACCGGCGCGGCGCGGCGGACCCGGCTGGTCCATTCTCCCCACGAGATCCTTCCTAGCCCCTCGAGTTTCGAATCGTTTCGCGTTTGACGAAGGGCGAGCAGCGTGATATGGGGGCGTGAACGCAAATGAATTTACCAGTATTGGAATCGCGGCGGAGAAAAATTTACGAATGACGAATCGTAATTTGCATGCGCTAATAGGATGCGCCGAATCTGCTGAAAGTTAATTCGATGGAGTTAAACGCAGATGGAATCAGAAAGTATATTCTGATGTGCAATCACTCACGATTATAAAGATACCATAAGTTTTTATAAAGTTATACCTAAATTATCTCAATAGAAAAACATACGTGTTCTCTTTGCTTATAACATATGTGTATAGCTTACACTTTTATATGTAATTTTTAACTGTAAACATTTTTGTCTTTTATACAATTTTAACTAATGTTTGCCTAAATGCGATCTTTAATCTGAACGGTCAAGAATCTCGGCTGACGATGAAACTGTTATTGATTCATTCACAGAATAACGAGAAATATAACTTAATTTATCGAACTTTTACTCGGTTTGGCGATTCAGTCACGGTGTAACCTCGGTGTATACAATGCTTAAGAGATCGGTTATTGACGCGCAGTTTAACAGTCTCTAAAGTCGTTTTTCCGGGCAGTCGAGCGTGTCCCGCACGCTCAATTGAGAAGCGTCAGCGATGGCGACAGCAACTACGACAGGAGCAACAGCAACCGTCGACCGGCGACACTGATGCTAATTGCCGCAGCTAACTAACCGCTCACTTAGCACGCATCGACGATACGTCATTGTGTTCGACGATGCGTGCACATCTGTAGATGTGCACAAGAACGATAGAACAAGAAAGAAAATCTTTAGATTGCATCCACTTTTAACCCTATAGGATTATCGAAAAGAATAGTAATTTATTATGATTGCATATAATTTCTTTTTTTATGGTATATAAATATATATCTGTGTACCTTAAAGATAAAGGATAAATTATTGTATACGTCCATTTTGTAAAATTTCCAGGAAATAAAGTTTAAAGTTTTAAATAAGGAAATGATATATATTTTTAGGTATAAAATAAAAGTAGTAACTGAATTTATTAAGTTTTTAATAAAGTATCTTAACTCACATGTTTAATAATGCAACTGCCAATAACACGCTGTGCCTAGTTTAAAAATTAGACACTACAAAAATTTTTAATACGACTTTTTCTAAACATTGTATCTTATAGCAACTAGTAAAAATAGACATAAGACGCTTTACTATTGTATAATTTAAGTTCCTGTTATATTGAAAAGTGTTTTAATTCCATTTTGACAAAAACTAGAGATACGATCCTCTAAGGTATAGATATATATTCATTTATCAATTGTTAATAATTAACAAATGTTTGATACCTCCGCGGAATCTGATTTTACACAGCGGCTATAAGATATTCCTGACTTTTACTCTGCACTTCGCAACTGCAAGTACAAATAAAAAAAATAAGAGTTATTATTGGAATTAGATAAAGATTTCACGATCACACAGATAATCTTTGCATATATTCACAGGTAAACTACGGACGATGTGGAAGCCTATGTTTACTTCTTATTTCTTCAAACTACGATAATCATCCCGAAGATTAAATCCCGCGATGATTTCCTACTCTCGTAATTAATGAAACGTGCCAACGATTTGTTGCCCGGACTAACATCTTGATCTCTAAAACATAGACTGTATCGTATGTACATCGGGACTCCGCAATAAATATACCGAGATTCCAAGACTCGACCCGATCGATCCTGGCTATAAATAATCCACTCGTCGAATCTTTAAAAAAATATCACAAATACTAGTATATTATATCGTACATCATCGAGTTCACTGTGCGTGCGGTTAATTAGCGTCAATTACAGCCAAATACCCTTTCGCCATTTCAAACTTCTTTCGCTTTCGTTTTCTCCGGCCTAAAACTATATCTAGATAAAGTTTCCTTGATCTAAGAGAATTTCCAAGCGGTTTTATGGCGCAATCAACTGTGGAATTTAATTCCAGTTTTTTACAACTGAAAAGAACAATAGAGATTTGCTATATTACTTAATTTCGAATTACAATGAAACATCACGACAGAATTGCCGTACATATTTCCTTAGAAATCTTATTCTCGATTAAAAAATTGCATGAGCGTATACTTAATACCTATATCAATAAAATAAAAGTTCATAAAATAGTAAGCAATTTAAGCAAATTCTTTGACATATAAATAATGAAATTAAATAATGAAAAGGAAGAGTTGAATAAAAAAATTATTCTTGCAGTAAAGAATAAATTGCTTTGCGTGCATCCAATAAACTTGGCATAAAGAGAATGACAATGTCTGTTTTTGGCCAGATGCTCATTAATTAACAACGTGTCGTAATAAGTCCGCCGTGTGAGATTTACGATCTCTCCCCGATCGAGTTTCGTCTCCGCGGAGTTCCACGCTACGGCGAAGATCGTTCCGCCACGTGGGTGGTGGTTGACCGCATGTGCGCGCGCGTGCGTATGTTACATTATGTTACTGTCCGCGTATGTAATGGCGACGCGGCCATTCCGTAAGAGCGCGATGATTCAGGGCCTTCCTGCGCGGCGTCCCGTCGGACTAAATGCTCGCATCCATATCGCGGCCGTCGTGGGTGGACGCGCGACATGAACGAGAGGACGACGGGACAAGTGCAAGACATGCCGCGCGCGCCCCACCCTCGCCCTGTCGACCCTCGTGAAACAACCGTTTAAGGAACGGGATGAAGGGGGCTAATTAATATCGCATTCCGCGGGATTGAGCCGTCGCTTGCTGGGACAGTCATTGCTGTTTACGACACATCGAACGTGGAGCGATAGCTTCTACGAGGCAGTGAACACTTTCGATAACGCTCAACTGTTCTAATGCATCACTTCTTGTAATATCAATACCGTATTTTCTGTGATTAGAAATACCTTTTTGATATTATATTATTAGCGCTATGATAAATGAGTTATCTTCCAAGTTTACATTTGCGCGAATATTTCAACATATTAAAAGTCCTCCGCCTCACACAAAAAGACCATATAAAGCTACACCAAAAAAATTGAAAGGATCGTCATCGGGCTTCGCGGCATTGTCCGCACGCGTCCGTCTCATATGGAAGTGCTCATTGTAATTATTCTCGTATCAATGTCCGTTATCGTCCGCCACTATATATCGTCCCGCATCGTCATGACGTGGAGACATCGCGATTGGTAAATGGTTAATGACGAGAGAGCCGCTATCGGGCTCGTTGATCGTCATGCGTGCGATCCGCGGGGGTGCACAGTCAACTCCGACGAGCGTCTCAATCGGAAAGACGATCGGACGATCTGAGATCGGGAAAGAGAGAGAAGAGACAACGGGGGATCTCGTGAATTACGTCCGAGTTCCATCGAGGCGAAGCTCTCGAGGATCGATAGCCGATCGTGAGCCTAAACGCCGATCTCAGATCGAGTCTTGTCGATAAGGGATCGATCTCTCCCCCTCAGCCACCGGCGGGGGGACGACCGTGAGCCCGTTCACCAAAACGGCTTCATTAGGGCCCGGCATCTTTCGGATGCCCCACGCAAGGATGCCCACTACGCTCTCGTTACTGTCGACCATACTGTCGGTCGTACTCGCGTTAGAGCGAATGTCACGTGAACGTTGCACAATGTACCGATTCATCCTGCCCTAAGAAAATGATGATGGTAGCGATTGATATATAATACCATACGGACCATATATATTTCCGTATCTCCGATACAATATCTTTAAAAAGTCGTCATAGAGAACCACTTTAATTTATATTCATTTGGTGATCGTGTCAAATTTAGAACAAGTTTAAGACATGCACGATTTGAATGAAAAAATAAAATTACATTGTGCGATAAATAATAAAATGTACGATACAGATATTTACATCATAAATATCGCAAAAAAATTAAAAATTCTAATCTCTAACTTAATAATAATTATAAAAATTAAAAAATACTTTAATTATATCCCAACTATATGGACTATACTACATTGTGTGTTGCACAATATTAAAACAGAAAAAGCACTACAAAAAGATGTAAAGTTGTAGAATGCTTCTATAAGACATTAGTGTAATTAATAAAAGTCTATTAGCCTACATTTCTCTGTTATTCTTACATAGGTTACATTTCTCAAATAAAAATACATCAGATACACTTGGGGTGTGATCCCTAAGAGATTAAGACGTCGAATGAGCAGTAGCCGAGCGCGAAGAAACGACATAATTTCCTTGGGACCAAAGCGCGTGAACGGTATATGAGAGAAAGACGAGGGGGAAAAGGGAGAGATGAAAGGGAAAAGGAAGAAGAGAAAAGAGGAGGCACGGAACCTAGAGGGCTCGATAGCCCTCTCTTTATCTCGTACTCGCATCGTTCCGTCGTCGCCCCTCCTTAATTCACAGCCAAGCCGGGCCATAACTCGCGTTTTACCTCCTCGCGGTGTTTATATACTTTTAACTTTTAATAATGCCTGATATCTCGTGGATAGGTGCTGCTCACTCACCCGCGCTTCCCCCACCGCGACGCATCCCCCGGCGCGCGCTGCGTTGTGCACCCCGCTGCGAGCCGATGTGTGGTCGTATTACGGACCGGATCGAGAAACTTTGGGCCCGCGCGGCCCGAAGAATCGATATTGTCTCGCAATTACGGCGTTTCTCCCTTTCGCATTTATACCTTATTCAGCACGTTTGAAAGATACGTATAATGGCGTCAACACTATACGTATAGTATTACTGCTATCTCCTACTCGAGATTGTTATAGCAGTAATACTAGACGTAGAATAGAGTGTTATACTGACGATCATTGTGTAACAATAGTAAATTTCTCATAATTTTTTGTAGAACAAATATACGAATCAAACTATTAACTTAAAGCGAAGTAGACGTATGGAAAAGAGATATGTCACACACATTTGCGACTTTTTTTTTAATCTCGCAATCTCTTTTATATATCATAAGACTTACAATGTTGATTTAAGTATAGGTATCGAGTGCAGCAATAGTTTTGCTGTCATGACAAATTCTGTCCGCCCACCTTCTCACCCTGTCACGCATTCCCTCGGGCAACCCCGTCTCTCTTCCCCCCCATTCCGGCACATGTTAACAGGACTTTAAAGTTTTATTAATAAGGATAAATCAGAGGCGCCCTGCGGATGAAGTTGTCGGTGTCCGCGGTCCAGCGCGTATAATCTGGCATCGGGTACACGAGAAGGGTCAAGGGGGGCGCGACACGAGGGCGCGGAAGGGGGGGCACGAACATGTCGGTTTACGACCATTGCCCACAATGTCGTGCGCGCTCGCAACGTGCGGCGCATAAAGATATTTATCGTCCTGCCTCGCGTATACGCGCCGGAGACGCGTCGTCGTGCCGACTCGACTCGCTCTTCTTGGATCGCTTCTTTTTTAAACACCCCTTACGAGCATCTCGCGCGGTGTCTCAAAGACCGTACAGTGGACAAAGTCGGCCCAGGTTTTCGAACAGTGTTTCTGAGCGATTAAAAAAGTCAGGAGCTCTTTCACAGTTTAAACTTCATTAATAAAAGTATGTAGTAAATCGCGGTCGAGTTTGATTAAAATTTACTTTGATAAAATTTTAACTTGACGTTTGAATTTGAATCTTTAAAATATATTTAATGGAACTTATTTCAAAATATGCAATATAAGATATTTAATGCTGAATCTTTAAAAGGCATCCATGACTGAATTAAAAAATTGCCGAAAATCCTATAATAATTAATTTACAGACAATGAGCTTCAAAAGTAACAAGAGTCGATTTTTATATTAACAACCAGCAAGCAAAAACTCGGCAAAACAGGTCTCAAGACATATTTCTCCAGCACATGCGGAGGCACACGCATTCAGTGCGCGCGATGTCCTAAAGATGTACTGGTCGTAACGTAATTATGCAAGGAGTCACGACGATACTTTGTTAAGAAGGCGAATCCCTAAAGTTCGACGCCGATAGTTTTGCGTATGTCATTTTCGACAGATTCATGGCCGTCCAGAAATCTCGCTAATTATCTACGCGAAGGCGCTCCGCGTTAAGAGGCCCAGGTAGTCAAAAGGCGCGACGCAATCTCGTCACAAAAAGCGTACGGCTTACGCTCGACTTTTATATAGTCGCGGATACCCTCACGGATATTGAGGGCCCTAATTAACGATTTCCGGATGAAGCATGGAAGCGGTGTGTTCGACCGGTCCGGCCGAGACCCCATATAGCCGCCGAGTAAAATGGAAAATCTCACTGGGTACGGCGCGGCGTGTCGGGCCCAATTAGCGTAACATGCGCGGGATGCGGATAGCATGGCACATTTAACGTTCGTAGAACCTGTTGCGTCGTATCGGTTTACTACTCGCTAAGAGAACGTTAAGTCGTGTTTAGCAGCGATCTTTTGGTTATTAGAGAAAGAGAGAGAAAGAGAGCGGCTATTAAGCGTACAAGCAACTTGAATCCGCGCGTTTCTCTTACCTGAACGTACCTGTACCTAAATAAAAAAAAGTAAAAGTAAAGTTTAAAATCTTTGCATTGCGTAATTTGTTACAACTTGTAAAGATAAAAAGAGAACAAATATGACGATTAAATATTGTAGGGCAAGAACTAATTTGGATAAAATGTATAATTTAACGAACTGATAGGTAAGCGACTGGCCTGATAATTGCAAATATTATAATATAAGTTATATGTATGTTACTGAGCTGTTGATATCAAGATTATATAATTGTAAACGTATAATTGTAAATATTGCGATATAATTCATATCACGTTATAATTTATAAACATTGATAAAGTAATTGCTTGAGAGAAGAATGAGAACGCGAAAAATTATAGATGGTTAAGCATTAATCCACGCATATCGAAGCAGCTATATCTTCTGATAGACTCAACGTCGTCGGCCGCACGATTCGCATAAACTATGCCTACTATGCCATGCAACTGCAGGTGCACTTATGCACAACTCTAACTTTAAGATCGGTACTTCGTGTAACGATCTTTTAAGAGCCGTGCCGATAAAGTGACATTCTCGATCCATAATGCTAAGATTTTTACAAATATCAAGAGACACGGTAGTGTCTTGCGCCAAGTACACGCGGAGCGAGACCGACCGTGACTCTTTTACGCGACGCGACGGGTTGCGAGTACCCGAGATGTTGAGATCTCGATAACGAGTGAACGGATCAAGTTCTAAGTAGGCTTGATCGATAGCTTGGGGTCCAATTAGGGGGGGGTTTCTCTCATAATATTCCGCTACGTGCCTTACGAGCGGAGATATTGCGACGCAAAGTCCAAATGTGAAAATTTATTTTTAAGATACTCCTCCTCTCCTCCTCCTCCTCCTCCTCCTCCTAACGCCGCGATCTATCAGAGAAACGTCACTTTCACTTTTTCGACGCTGGCGGCGCAGGTATCGCCAGTTTCGATATCGCGCGCGTATTTCAAAATTAGGTCGATAAACTTATCGGTCAGGAGGAAGATTTCTATTTAAGTAAAAATTAGGTATATATATAATAAATATTGAGTCAACGGAAAAGTAGGTTCTTTATGCTTGGCAGAAAGTGCCGCTAGGGAATTTTTAAGTCGATTCTTATGAATCAAGCTTGAATTTGATGTCTATGTATCCCAGGTTGCCGATGACAAGGTCCAGATAGTGCGCTTTATAGTTTTCGGTGTCCAGGTGTAATAATACGTTGAATTCGATGTCTACGTGTCCCAGGTTGCCGATGACGAGGTCCACATAGTGCGCTCCGTAGTTTTTGGTGTCTACGTGTATTAATATCTTGAATTCGATGTCCACGTGTCCCAGGTTGCCGATGACGGGATCCAGATAATGCGCTTCATCTTTTTCGGGGTCTTGGTGTATTCGTACGTTGAATTCGATGTCTAGGTGTCCCAGGTTGCCGATGACGAGGTCCACATAGTGCGCTCCGTAGTTTTCGGTGTCTACGTGTATTAATACCTTGAATTCGATGTCCACGTGTCCCAGGTTGCCGATGACGAGGTCCACACAGTGCGCTTCGTAGTTTTCGGTGTCCAGGTGTAATAATACGTTGAATTCGATGTCCACGTGTCCCAGGTTGCCGATGACGAGGTCCACACAGTGCGCTTCGTAGTTTTCGGTGTCCAGGTGTAATCGTACGTTGAATTTGATGTCTAGGTGTCCCAGGTTGCCGATGACGAGGTCCACATAGTGCGCTCCGTAGTTTTCGGTGTCTACGTGTATTAATACCTTGAATTCGATGTCCACGTGTCCCAGGTTGCCGATGACGAGGTCCACACAGTGCGCTTCGTAGTTTTCGGTGTCCAGGTGTAATAATACGTTGAATGCGATGTCTACGTGTCCCAGGTTGCCGATGACGAGGTCCACATAGTGCGCTCCGTAGTTTTTGGTGTCTACGTGTATTAATATCTTGAATTCGATGTCCACGTGTCCCAGGTTGCCGATGACGAGGTCCACATAGTGCGCTCCGTAGTTTTTGGTGTCTACGTGTATTAATATCTTGAATTCGATGTCCACGTGTCCCAGGTTGCCGATGACAAGATCCAGATAGTGCGCTTCATAGTTTTCGGTGTCCAGGTGTAATCGTACGTTGAATTCGATGTCTACGTGTCCCAGGTTGCCGATGACGAGGTCCACATAGTGCGCTCCGTAGTTTTCGGTTACCTACGTGTATTAATACCTTGAATTCGATGTCCACGTGTCCCAGGTTGCCGATGACGAGGTCCAGATAGTGCGCTTCATAGTTTTCGGTGTCCAGGTGTAATCGTACGTTGAATTCGATGTCTAGGTGTCCCAGGTTGCCGATGACGAGGTCCACATAGTGCGCTCCGTAGTTTTCGGTTACCTACGTGTATTAATACCTTGAATTCGATGTCCACGTGTCCCAGGTTGCCGATGACGAGGTCCACACAGTGCGCTTTGCAGTTTTCGGTGTCCAGGTGTAATAATACGTTGAATGCGATGTCTACGTGTCCCAGGTTGCCGATGACGAGGTCCACACAGTGCGCTCCGTAGTTTTTGGTGTCTACGTGTATTAATATCTTGAATTCGATGTCCACGTGTCTCAGGTTGCCGATGACGGGATCCAGATAATGCGCTTCATAGATTTCGGTGTCCAGGTGTAATAATACGTTGAATTCGATGTCTACGTGTCCCAGGTTGCCGATGACGAGGTCCAGATATCGCGCTCCGTAGTTTTCGGTGTCTAGGTGTAATAATACCTCGAATTTGATGTTCACGTGTCCCAGGTTGCCGATGACGGGATCCAGATAGTGCGCTTCATAGTTTCCGGTGTCCAGGTGTAATCGTACGTTGAATTTGATGTCTACGTGTCCCAGGTTGCCGATGACGAGGTCCACATAGTGCGCTTCGTAGTTTTCGGTGTCCAGGTGTAATAATATGTTGAATTCAATGTTTAGGTCCCAGGTTGCCGATGACAAGGTCCACATATTGCGCTCCGTAGTTTTCGGTGTCTACGTGTATTAATACCTTGAAATTGATGTCTAGGTGTCCCAGGTTGCTGATGACGAGGTCCACATAATGCGCTTCATAGTTTTTGGTGTCTAGGTGTATTAATAACTTTAAATCTGAATGGGTGCGTTCAGCCGATACTCCGCTAGCCTAGCAATCGTGAGCAGTTGCTCGTTTTTGCTCGTTTCTTCTCTTTTTAATCCAGTAAGTCAAAAAAGAGGAAACGAGCGAAAACGAGCGACTGCTCACGATTGCTAGGCTAGCAAAGTATCGGCTGAACGCACCCAATGTAGGACACGTAGATATCGAATTCGAGGTATTAATACATGTAGACACCGAAAACTACGAAGCGCACTATGTGGACCTCGTCATCGGCAACTTGGAACACGTGGCCATCAAATTCAAGGTATTAATACACCTGGACACCGAAAACTATAGAGCGCGCTATGTGGACCTCGTCATCGGCAACCTGGGACACCTAAACATTGAATTCAAGCTTGATTCATAAAAATCGACTTAAAATTTCCTTAGCGGCAGAATTAAAATTATGTCATGACATAATAAAAATCGCTGAATTAAAATTATGTCTAGACATAATAAAAATTGGACAAAAATTATGTTTAGACATAATAAAAATTGGATGAATTAAAATTATGTCTGGACCGTTAAAAAATAAAAGTCCGAAACACTTTTTAAAATTCATTTCCCCTTTTTTTTTTTATACGGGTTTTTGAAAAAAAGAATATTTTTTATAAGATTAGTTCGTAACACTACAAAAGGGGGGAATCCCCCACAAAAAAATTCCCTTTTTTTTAAAAAAAAGGGTTTTAAAAAGCGCCACAAACAGCATAATAGGGGTAAATTTTATTTGTTTTTTTTAAAACCCTTTTGGGGTTTTAAAACCCGAAAAAAAAAAAATGGTAGTATTATACCTTTCCAAAACTTATCCTGTAAAATACTTTTTTTCCCCAAGGGGTTTTAAATATTAAAAAAAAAAGGCGTTTTTATCCGCACAAAATTTTCCTTTTTTTTTAAAAAAAAAAAAAAAGGGCCAAGTACACGTTTTTGGTTATATTTTTTACCAAAAAAAAAAGAAAATGGTAGTATTTATCCCGAAAAAATCTAAGCAGTGTATCTTTTTTTTCCCAAAAAATAAACCCCTTTTTACACGTCAAAAAATTTTTTTTACCCCCTTTCAAAAGAAGAGGTCCCTTTTAAATGAAAAATTCAATTACAAAAAGAAAAAGGAAAATCTTTAAAATTTAGGCCCCCAAATTTAAAAGAGAAAATGTTAAATTCCCCAAAAAATTAAAATTTTTTCATTTTATTGAAAAACCTTTTAAAAAATTTTGGGGATTAAAAAAGAATTATTTTAAAACAATTTTAAAAAAATTAAAAAAATTTTTTTAAATTTTTCAAGGGGGAAAACCCCCGATATTTTTAAAAAAAAAAGTTTTTACAAAGGGTTTTTTTTTTTAAGGGCCCCCAAATTAAAAAGAGGTAACAGACAAAAAAAAAAAATTTTAAAATTTAAAAACCTAAATTTTTTTTAAAAAAAAAATTTGGCGTGCTAGACCCCGAAAATTTTTAAATAAATAAATAAACTTATTTTAATTAAAAAATTTAAACCGTTACCGCCTTTTCCCGTATTTTCGGGGCACCCAAAATCACTCCCCTTTTCCCCAATTTTCCCCCCCGATAATCAGTTAATTAATCCCCCTTTTTCTTTTCTGAAAAAATTTTTTTATTTTTTTTTTTTTATTTATTTTTAAAAGGTTGAAAAGCCAAGTTTTTTAAAGAAAAATTTATGTATTTTAAAAAAAATATTTTTAAAATTTTTAAAAGTTTTCCCCCGTAAAAATTTTTGTGGCCAAAAAAATACAATGTAAAAAAATTTGTATTTTTATCTTTATTCCCTTGTTAAAAATTTTAAAAAAAAATTTTTTAATTTTTTAAATTTGGGGGGTTTTATAATTCTTTTTTTAAAATTACAAAATGTAAAGATTTTTAAAAGGGGGTGCCAAAATTTTTTTGAGGGGAAAAACAGGTTTTTTTCTGTAAATTTTTGGGCTTTTTAAATTAAAGAGATATTTTTTTTTTGTAAAAATTTTTTAAAGTCATTGAAAAAGCGACTTCTTTTTTTGAAAAAGGAAAAAATTTTTTTATTTTGGATCACTTTTGGGTTTTAAATTTTTGGAAAAAAGATCTACTGCTTAGATTTTTTTCGAGGGGTTTAATAACAAATTATATATTTTCCCCTCTGCCGGGGGTTTTTGGGGGAATGAAAAATTTTTGTTATTGGGTAAGAATTTTGGGGTAGTTTTTTCTTTTTTGAAACACTGAAAAGAAAGTCCCCCAATCTGAAAAACGATTTTGGGGTTTTTAAAAAAAAATTTCCCCAAAAAATCTTTTGTTCTTTTTGTTTTTTAAAAACCCCAAAACCGCTCTCCCTCTCTTTCTTTTTTTCCCTTTTTTGATTTATTTTTTTAATTTAGAAAAAATTTTTGAATTAAAAATAATGTTAGTATTTTTAAGATCAAAATTAAGTAATTTTTAAATTTTTTTTCTTTAATTACAAAAACGAAAATCCCCCCAGTATTATTCATAAAGTTTTTTGAATTTTTTTAAAATTAAGAAAAAATTTTTTGCAAGCGACACAATTTTAAACAAATTTTTTTTTTCGATTTGTTACCATTTTCAAAAAAAAAAAATAAAACGGACGTTTGTGGGGGATTGTTGTTTTGGGAAAAATCCTTAGATTCTATGGTTTTTAAATTTAAATGTGTTGGGGTGGGAAAAAGTGATTTCCCACTGCCCTTCGCCCTTACTGTGCCAAAAATGTTTTTAGGGGGAAACCCCAAACCCTTTTCAAATTAGCTAAAATGGGGGGAATTATTGATTTTTAAATAAAAATATTTTAAATTTTTTTCGTTATTTTCCCCCCCGGGCTCAAATAGTAGCGACCCCCCTTAAAATTTTTTTTTTTTTTTTTTTTTTTGTTTCCCTGTTCTTTAGGATTACAACCACTGCCATCGATATTTTCTTCGTACGTAGCTCATTCTCATTCTCGCCATAGGATCCATCATATGAGCTTCCGTAGCGGGTATATTAAAAAATTCTGGATCAAATTTCTCTACATTGTTAATCTTACCGATTCGATGAGGCATGTTGTACACTGGAAAAAAATACTTAGATCCAAGAAAATATTTTTTCACATAGTACCAATGGCTTATCTATATCTATACTATTATATAAAATTTTTACGGGTGGTGTATGTTGTATTGGACCAAATTTTTACAAGTATATGAAATAGGGGTAGAATTTTCTGGAATGTGCTATAGGGTGTGTATTTTTTTGTTACCAATTTTCTAAAAACCGATTTTTTTTAATTTTTCTAATTCTTACGGGTAAAAGAATTAAAAAAATTGGTATCCAGAAAATAGAAAACAAAAAACTATACACCCTATAGCACTCCCCGGAAAATTCTATCCCTATTTTATATGGTTTTAATACAAATTCGGTCCAATAGTTTTTAAGTTAAAAACGTTCAAACATACAAATGTATGAATACTATTGTTTGAACGTTTTTAACTTAAAAACTATATTGGACCGAATTTTAGCCACAAGTATATGAAATAGGGGTAAAATTTTCCGGAGAGTGCTATAGAGTGTGTAGTTTTGACGTAGAACTACGTCTCTATCTATACTATTATATAAAATCCTTACGGGTGGTGTATGTTTGAACGTTAATAACTGAAAAACTATTGAACCGAATTTGTAAATAGGGGTAGAATTTTCCGGGGAGTGCCACTATGTGTATAGTTTTTTGTTACCAATTTTCTGGAAACCGGTTTTTCTAATTTGTCTAATTTTTTGGGAAATAATTCGCCGAATTTCGAAGAATTATAGATCAAACAGGGGTAGAATTTTTCGGGGAGTGCTATAAAATGTATAATTTTTCGTTACCAATTTTTTTGGAAACCGGTACGAAAATTTTTTCAATTTTTCGGAAATTTATTGACCGAATCTTAAAGAATTGTATATGAAGTAAAGGTAGAATTTTACGGGGAGCACCATGATGTGTATAGTTTTTGTTACCAATCTTTCTGGAAACCGGTTTTTTTTAATGTTTTCAATTTTTCGGGAAATTGATTAAATCTCAAAGAATTGTATATGAAGTAGGGGTAGAATTTCCCGGGGAGTGCTATAAAGTGTACTATTTTTTGTTACCGATCTTTTTGGAAACTAGTTTCGAATGACCGAATCTCAAAAAATTGTACATAAAGTAGGGGTTGAATTTTCCGGGAAGTGCTATAAAGTATATAATTTTTTGTTACCGATCTTTTTGGAAATTGGTTACGAAATATTTCCAATTTTTCAGCAAATAATTGAGTGAAAGGGAGAGGGGGAGGGGAAGAAAGAGAGAGAGAGAGAGAGAGAGAGAGAGAGAGAGAGAGAGAGAGAGAGAGAGGTAAGCCTTAAAATAATAATTAAACATATTGTATAACTCGTCTACGATAAAGAGGATGATAACGTGTTTGTTCGTACTTTTGTTATTTTTCGTAATTAAATATTGCAAAGTTAAAGATGAACAAAAGGAAAAGAAGGAGACAGAGAAAGAAAGAGAGAAAAAAAGAAAGAGAGGCAAGTAAGCTTAAAATAATATAATTAAACTTATATTATGCGTTACTCGTCTATGATGAAGATGATGATGGCGTGTTTGTTTGTAATTCCTTAATTCTTTGCGATAAGATATTGCAAAGTTAAAGATGAACAAGAGAGAAAAAGAAAGAGAGAAAAAGAGATAAAAGGAAGAGAGAGAAAGAGAGGCAGGTAAGCCTTAAAATAATAATTAAACTTATATTGTGCGTAACTCGTCTACGATGAAGATAGTATATAATATCGTGTGTGTTCGTAATTTCTTTGTTCTCCATGATTGGGATATGACCAAATTAAAGATGACAACTAAGAGAAAAAGAAGAAAAGTTGAGAGAGACAGAAAGAAAGAAAAAGAAAGAAACATAGAGAACAAGAGAGAACAAGAGACAACAAGAGAGAACAAGAGAGAACAAAAAAGAGAGAGAGAAAGAGAGAGGCGAGGCCGGGGGGAGTTAAGAATTTACTTTCGTAATTAAAAAGATAATAGGTATGTTAAAAATTTTGTATATAAAAATTGTACGTATTTTTTTTTAGGCTTTTAATTAATTATTAAAAGTGTGTTTATATCGTTGCAAAAAACATGAAATTAAGGGGATCCTGCAGCCGTATGATTTACCGACATTATCGTTATTAGATGGATTTTTTAATTGGCTTTATAGAATTGCAAAAATTGTTTACAGAATTAAAGTCCGCACAAAAATCTAGGGTGCAAAACGCGATTTTATATCAAAAACACCAAAAAATTAAAAATATTACTTATTGGGGCACATACACAGCTGTCACCTGACGACAATATTTGCTTAAAACAAAAATTCTACAGTTTATACGTACATAATGTTTATCATCCACCCTTGGGAAAACATGTAGAAATAATATCGTGTAAGTAGAAGTAAGATTCAATGCGTACAAAAAAACACACCTATAGGCTTTTCTCTGCCCCACCGTCTCTGCCCCACAACGTGACGGCAACCAACTTCCTTAATTACATTATTAAGTCTATTATTAAGTCTATTTTGCGTAGAATATTCATGCACTCAAGATTCTCGTAACGTCCGGTAAACTTTGACGTCTGGGGTCGATATGCTATTTTCAGTCACTTTAATTGTATGTAAATAAACTGTTAAAAACAAATTTATTATAAAGTTGTTTATAATAAATTAAAGTTTATTAGAGTGTTAAGAACATCCTATAGTGGTATGCACTATAAGTGCACGTTATATATATATGTTACAGTCAAAGCCCGAAACGCAGGCATTCCTAGGATTGACTAGTCAATTCTCAGGAACGACCAAGCGTCTTAGTCAAAGCCCGAAATAAGTTTTGCGTTTCGGCTTTTGACTAGTCAATCTTAGGAATAACTAATACGGCTAGTCAAAGTCAGAAACTAAAGAAAAATCACTTCGGACTTTGACTAGTCAATCCTAGGAATAACTAATATGGCTGGTCAATGTTAGAAACTAAAGAAAAATCACTTCGGACTTTACCAGTCAATCCTAGGTGTGGCTTTAATTCAGACTGTGTGACTGTTAACAAATAAAATCAAGATTATTTTTACTAAATTAAGTTCTTATTGTTAACATAATGTGGTTTTTTTATTTACTTTTTTACTCTTGTACACAGTTTTTTCTCCTTAAGGTTAAAAATGTAGCTTTGGTAAAATATTGGTTTAAAACGCTTTAAACAGTTAAATACTTTTAAAGCGCGTCATCTAACCTATGTATTGTAATATTCTCACTTTATAAATTATAAGTTACATTATGTTAACCTAATGTAGCTTTTTACTTTACTTTACTCTTGTACATAGTTTTTCTCCTTAAGTTTAAAAATGTAGCTTTAGTAAAATATTTTGTAAACATAACATCTTAGAAAGTACTTACATTTAGTGTTGGTTAGGTAGGGAACGGGTTAGGTTAGTTAAGTACAGAACACAAAATAATTTTAATATAAAATACTGTAATTACTAGGTAATATATAATAGACATATCTTTGATGAAAATTTAGCCTTTTAGAACATAAAATCTCTCTTTATAAAAGCACATAACATAAAAATATTTTAATTTTTTTTTTAAATAACCAATATAAAAAATTATTTTTAAAATTAGGGACAACATAAAAAATCTTTTTGAAAAGTACAGAACATGAAAGAATTTAAAATAGTATAAAAAGGAATTAAGAAGAAATAATTATCGAAATATATATCATAAATCGACAATAAGTGTAAGAATCGAGAATAAGTAAATCACTTATTCTGGCATCATCAAACATAACATCTTACACTTAGAAAGTACCTATATTTAGTGTTAGTTAGGTATGTACTTTTAACATAATATAAAATACTGTAATTAATAATATAAAATAGACATATCTTTGGTAAAAATTTAGCCTCTTAGAACATAAAATATACTCTCTTTAATAGCACATAACATAAAAATATTTTAATTATTTTTTAAATTAATTGATAAAAAAGAAATATTTTTAAAATTAGAGAGACAATATAAAAAACCTCTTTCAAAAGTACAGAACATAAAGGAATTTGAAATACATAGTATAAAAAAGAATTAAGAAGAAATAATTATCGAAATATCATAAATCGACAATAAGAATCAAGAATAAGTGAATCACTTATTCTGGCAATCAGTTGATTTATGACATTTAGAATTGCACAATACGTTTGATTTTTTGCATTTGCACAAATTAGAATTACACTTTTTATTACAATTACATTTTATAAAGCCTTGGCCTCCAAACTTTGAATCTTTGGTACTAACTTCTCTCAAGGATAATTCTATATTGGGTATGTCATTAACATTAATCAAATTTTCCTTACATTCTTGTATCTGATTCCTTGAGAAAAGTGTATTTATAGTTCCTTGTTTGGTGCCTACCTTATACAATCCATCACCGGTCTTCAATAATGCGGTTGGCGAACTCTCTGCCATTGTCCGATTGAAGTACTGAAGGGGCACCCAAAATACAAAAAATATCTAAGAGAATGTGAGCCACTTCTTCTGCGGTCTTTGTTTTCAGAGGACGTAAAATCACGAATTTTGTCAGGTGATCTTGATAGTTTAAGATATACTTGAAATCACGATCGGGACACGTCTGCATGTCAATGAGATCAACTTGTGCGCGTGCATGAATCTCTGTAAATACTAATGGTTTTACCACCAGTCCCTTCTTAGGATGACTCTTTTTCTTTTGGCATGGTATGCATAAATCTAAATACAAGTTAATGCATTCTATCGTAACATTTGCATATTTATCTCTTAATGCTTTTACTGTACGATCTCTACCTCCATGACCACACTCACGATGAACACTGTCAATTACATCAAACAACTCGTCATCTGTGACATAGTAACATACGTTATTCTTATCAGAGAGCGGCATAATCAACTTTTTTATATTCCCAACACGCAAGATGTCATAACGCTTCAGACGCCGATATTGTAACGATGTCCTTTTTTTTGCCATCTTTGCAGATTCTACCTCACTGATTAACTCTTCATACTTTTGTCTGCTTTCAATATGAAATGAACATGCCGTTTTCTTCAAACTAACAACTCTTTCCATAAATGTAGTTTTCATATGGTTCATGTCCACCTCATTGGTTATATTACATTCGTTTTCACTCATTTTGAATGTTGATATACTTATTTTAAGAATGCGTAATAACAACTAATAATAAATAAAACATATCACAAAACGATACAGACGTGCGCACAACTACTGCTTGCTCGATGTGTATTAACTTGCAACGCACCGTAACTCGCTCACGGACAGATGACAGATCAGATTAGGTTAGATGCATGTGCAAGGCGCATATCAGACTTATTGTCAGATGGCCTCGTAGTCACACCTAGGATTGACTAGTCAAAGTCCGAAATGATTTTTCTTTAGTTTCTAACTTTGACTAGCCGTATTAGTTATTCCTAGGATTGACTAGTCAAAAGCCGAAACGCAAAACTTATTTCGGGCTTTGACTAAGACGCTTGGTCGTTCCTGAGGATTGACTAGTCAATCCTAGGAATGCCTGCGTTTCGGGCTTTGACTGTAACATATAAACTGCACTTTAACTCGTATTTTGTTTATTATAAATTTTTAAGGGCAAAAATGCAAAGTCGGGCTGTTTAGGGTACTACAGATGAGCTTGCTGATTAAAAATCTCCTAAATTGAATAAGATTCATTCGATATTTTGGCTAAATTCTTCTTATTACGAAAAATATTACGATTCGCCGTCTGATTCCTCGGGACGAGTAATAACGGTGATCGTTCATTCGCGAGTACGCACATTGCTATTGCTACATTATCACCGCTGTCGGGTCTAAATCAATTAGACGTATAAATACCGTCCTCTATTCTTTTCAAATATATTTGGCAATAGAAAAACCTCCAGTTCGATTGGCGATCGGCGATTCCGATTTCGCGACGGATCAGATATCTCGTTACGTCGACTCTCCACGAATTCGATCTGCAACGATTCCTCACGAGCGGTTCGCTTATTTTTACAATCGGTTTTTTAATTTTTATAATTAAACACCGGTTTTTGCAAAGTTCTACGATCGACGCTCCCCCTCGCGGGAAGACACGACGACCGCTCGCCGTGTCGCTCGAGAAAAACAAAAGGAGGATGTGACGTCGACAGCGACCTTGAACACGAGTTCGGACGCGCGATAAAAAAAAATATTATTCGCGAAACGTACGGTTCGGGTGAACGAAGAGAGCGGTATCGTCTCTCTCTCTCTCGGTCTCTCTCGATACGTCGGAAAACCGCGTCCGGCCCGTCGGGACGAAGAAGCGCGCGATCGACGCTCCCCCTCGCGGGAGGACACCACGACCGCTCGCAGCGTCGCTCGAGAAAAGAAAAAAACAAAAGGAGGATGCGACGTCGACAGCGACCTTGAACGCGAGTTCGGACGCGCGATAAAAAAATATTATTAGCGAAACGTACGGTTCGGGGTGAACGAAGAGAGCGGTATCGTCTCTCTCTCTCGGTCTCTCCCGATACGTCGGAAAACCGCGTCCGGCCCGTCGGGACGAAGAAGCGCGCGATCGACGCTCCCTCTCGCGGGAGGACGACTCGCGATTTTCGCCGTTTAAGGGTCGACAGGAGTAAGAGTGGAGACCTCTGTCGGCCGGTCGGGAATTACGGATTCGTTTTTCCCAAAGTTTAGCCTAATTAATTAACGAATCTCATTTTACTTATGCTCGTTTTAATCAGTAAGATCAGCCGCAAGCTGGTACAAAGCCGGATTTTGGAAAAAAAATCGAAATAAAATTTATAATAAATGTGGGGAAACGCGCAGCTAGACACGGGTCAGGTTGGGTCAGCTGCGAGTCCGTATTTTATTTATAATAAATTTTTAAGAGCCAAAATGCAAAATCCGGCTCTGTACCAGCTTGCGGTTGATCTTACTGATTAAAATGAGCCTAATTTTAATGAGATTCATTACGTAATTAGGCTAAACTTTGGGACAAACGATTCTCACTAGTAAGAGCAGCTTATGGGGAATTTCCGTGGTAACATACTGACAAGGGCTGTGTTCAGAGGTGCCAATGGTGCTGTTTGCCCGCTGCCTGCGCGCCTGGTGGGGACACGCACACAGCTGACGGAGCCGTGTACGTGTGCGCTGGGCGCTCGGCGGCGACCGGCGACTCGGCGCGGCTCGGCCAGCTTCGGGCGGGTAGAAGAGCGCATACATAAGCATAGCCATAGCCATAGCCGGTCCGAAAGTCGGCGTATGCGTTCATACGCGTTTTAGCGCGTCGGCTGACTTGACTCGTCTGTTATGTCTCGTGTTTCCCTTCTGATGTTGATTTATGAATAAAATATATATTATGACATTGCATATGACAATAAAATATCCCTTCCCACACTAGGCGTGAAACACTATCGTGTGTCTCTTATTTAAAATAAGTAATGAAACTAATAACAAAAAATGTTAATAAAATTGATCAATTACATAAATAATATCTAATAAAACTATATTATCTTTATTTTGAAAATAAACTGTATTTAAGAAATAAAAAACAGAAAAAGCGTAAATAATAGAAATCCACTCTTGGCCAATATGTACGTTTTCTTCTAAAAAAAATCATGTTATTAATGTAGAAAATAAATTATTGTTAACACAAAAAAAGTGAAATAAAACATTAAATTATATATTGTTTGTTTTAGAAATATTGTTTTGATAGTATAATTACTTTGCTAATGGCAAATACATGTAATATAAAATTTAAAAAAGTAATAAATTATTTGTGCAACAATATAATAAATTTATTGTAATTGTTCTCAAATAAATGCATGGACACAACGTACATATTGTTGCTCAACGGAAACCGCGAGAAGGTGGTGGTCTTTTCCGTCAAGAGAAAATGTAAAAATTGTTTTCTTTAATATTAAAGAAAACAATTCTTTACATTTCCTATAAATACAAATAGAACAAAGAAAGAGAAAGATAGAGAGAGACATAGAATTGGTATAAAGGATAGACATAAAAAAAATATAAAAGGATAGACAAAAATATACAGGACAGAACATAGAAAAAGAAAAGATATTAAAAGAGTATTAGTTTTAATTTACACGATTTATAATTCACGACAGTTTGTGACAAAATTGCATATATAAAAAAACATTCAAAAAATTAGAGGTACATGTAAAAAAATATATACAGATACAGACATATGTATACATACATACATTAATTATACATCTTCAAATGTTCTCTAGATTACAAAATACAAAACATAACAAATAGAATTATATAATTCTTCTGACGTGAATTATATTAGATTGTCTAAAGTAACCTTTACACTAGAAATATCAAATAATTTTCTACCGTTTCAATTTTTAAAAGTAATGTTACATTAATTATGTTAAAAACATCGAATAATTTTTTTATTATAATCTACATTTTCTACTTTTACAATAAAAAACAGGATATTAAAAAATAGAAACGGTTGAAAATAGCTTTTGGTATTTCTAGTGTTTAATCGGAAAAAAATGCACATGTTTTATTTATTATAATACTGAAAATAATAACATTCCAGGGTAGCAAGCACTCGTCATTTTGACGTCAATATTTGGTCATAATTGGTCAGTAACGTCATTCGTCGATTAAGTGACGTATATTTAACGTCATGTTTTAATACGTCAAAAAGACTTTGTAAAATGACATTATATAGACGTTTACGTGACTACCCAGGTAGCAGACAGTCGTCATAATGACGTGATTCTTACGTCATTTTATGACGCATGTTACGTCATTTATTCCTAAAGTTTAACGTAAAAATGGCATATTTTTCACAGTATTTTTCACAGGAATATTCTTACATTTATAAAGTGTTTTGTAATTTTATGATTGACGTGGTGAATTTATGGTATAAGTGGATCTAGTTGCGTGTGTAATTATAGTTTTATGACAACTACTTCATGCAGTGTTATAACTATCAAGAAGATATTATTACAAGATTTTTGAACACTTTAAAGATGTACCTGTTTTATAGATAAGTACAGTTAATAAGAAAGCATCAGGGTGAGAAGATCGTCACTGTCCACTGGATCATCGAAGTCAAGCGACTCCGACGCGGTACTGTACTAGGATGGGTGGGTGACCGCCTTGAGAGAGCGTCTATATGCACATGGCATGTAACGAAACAGTTAAAAAAACTTTTTTTTTCTTAAATAAAGAAAAAAAACATATTTTTATAAACGTTTATCAAGTAGACAAAATTTTCAAGTTTTAAAATTTTAATTTCATAAAAAACATTTCTAGAAACCGGTATGTCGTACATTGAACCCATTTTTGCCGTCAATAAAACGTCAGAAAATGACGTCTTTGGGATGTGACTTAGGACCGTGTAAAATACGTCATTTTTACGTTAAACTGTAGGAATAAATGACGTAACATACGTCATAAAATGACGTAAAAATCACGTCATTAAGACGACTGTCTGCTACCTGGTTAAATTTATAGCAAAAATATTTCAGAAATCATCCAAACTATTACGACTACAGCCAATTTTTGAAATTAACAAAAGAAATATGTTATAATAAAATCAAAATCGATATAAATAATGTTATTACAAAAAAAACAGATATAAAACTTAATTTATAACCACGGATTAAATACACATATATACATATATGTATTTAATGAAATAATAATATATATATTTCTTCTACATTTTTTACACAATTTAAAATAGAAAAAGTTGTTTGATTTTGCCAAGGGAAACATTCTATAGGAATGTCGTACTTAAAAGTACAATTTTGTGCAAAATTATGTACAGCTGTTTAAAAAAACAACGTTTTAAAGAACTGTCATTCAAAACCCGTTTTTATCTTGAAAAACTAACATGAAATACGTACATTACGTCCGTATACATTCAACGTACGTTGAATACCTCGTCAAATAATAATTTATTTTCCTCTTTACCAATGACTATTTTAAACATTTTGTACAATATATTGTAATACAGGCCGTAGAGCTGTGTTCCGAAATTGACTGCCAGTGCTGAAAATCTGTAATACATGTGACGTGACCTATAGATTTTTAGTACTGGCAGTTTCGGAACACGACCAAGAGTGACATAATTTATATTATATTATTTATTATATTTTTTTATTTGACAAATATACATAAAATATATAAATGTAACGTCCAAACATACGTACACACCACCGTAAGAATGTTATATATTAGTACATTATTTCCGAAAAGTTAGACAAATTTTGGCACCAGTTTCCAGTAAATCGGTCCATTAATAAATGAGTAGTTCGCAGTAGGTAAGTCAGACAGACAGACAGACAGACATTATAAATATTTTAGAACCGATATCCCAAAAAATCGGTAATGATGCGGTTCTCAAAATATGTCTACGGTCTAAGTTAGAGTATCATAAAATAGTATACCAAATTAGGTTGATTTAATTTCAAAACTGTAGATTTGCATAGCGGACAAACACATACATTCATTTATATAAAGATAGAGATAAAAATATGATTTTATTACAATTATATGTATTTCTTGTGCTAATAATATAATAATTTTTAACAAGTATAATCGCTTATCCATTCTTATTAGTAAGCTCAATTTTTTTTAAATGTCTGGATGCAAATTTAGTAGCTTCGGTCACTGCTTTTTCTATATACGTCCCAAAATCTTGTGACACATGTGTAGATTTCATACTGGCAATTAACATGGATTTGAATCTTTTAATAGGTCCTTGATTTGCATTAAAAATTTGTAGAACGACATCCATCCAGATTTGTACATTGAATGCATTATAATCCATCTCCTATATAGTTCCTAATAATTTTTTTCGTTTTTTTTGTTGCTTGCTTATTTATTTTCATACAAATAAAATGAATTATGTTATACATCATTCATTATTTATATTACAAGGAAAAAAATTATTAGAAGTGCAAGAAATGCAGTAACTCTTTACATACATTATAATTATAGTTATGCAGAAAATATGAATGAAAACATAGATGAATTTGGTGTTTTGCTAATATATTTAGAAAATCTACAATAAACTTGAATGATTTATTGTCAAAATGATTTTATATACAATTTTATATACAATTATATATACAGTCGAAGTAATTATAAATTTTCAACACCAAACTCCTTGGCATTATTATCAATGGTAAGATTAAAGTAAATAATGCTATAAATATATCTGTCATATTCTCTGTGATTAAAATATGATGTAACTTGAAAATAATATCTATTTTATATATTATAGGTAAATATGAGTTATAAATAAAAATTACAAAATTATAAAATTGAATAATAGAAAAGCACAGTAAACATCAATAAGATATTAAATAGTATACCAAAATAAAGTCGGTATTATATTGGATAAGACTGTATGCTCTATGCATTAGAAGGTGGCCAGAGAGGTGCAGTACCTATCTCAACATACATGCAAGACATAAATGAAAACCTAGATGAATTTTGTGTTTTGCTGATGTATTTAGAAAATCCACAATAAACTAGAATGATTTATCAAAATGATTTTATATCAGCGGTGCACATGTACTTTTGTTGTTAAAATTTTGCAGCAATTATTGAGAGCCTGATGTATTTAAAAATTAGATGGATAATAATGTTAATTAAACACTCCGTTTTTTGTTCTTTTTTTTTAATGTTATAAAACTTTATTTCATATTATACGAAAATATTTCACAATAAGTTTTATTTCTGTAATATATTATATGTAAAAGTGTTATATCACATATATGTCATATATATATATATATGACATATATGTCATATATATATACACATACTTATTGCAAAGTGTTCTCGTAATAATATGTTTAATTCTCATTTATTTAACATTTCTGATATTGTAGTATTTGAAAGAGTGACTATATAAAAACTATAGCAAGTAAAAAAGTCATTATTTTATTTTTCTTCTCATTTTTTTCATTACAGAACTGCCTAATTGCGTAGTTTTGCAATAAAATTATTTTAAACATTATTTGACGAAAAATTGTCGCAAATACTTGCATGATTGTATATATATATATATATATATATATATATATATATACACATACATACTTATTGCAAAGTGTTCTCATAATAATATGTATAATTATGACATATGTGATATTAACTTACATATAATATTACAGAAATAAAACTTATTGTAAAATAATTTTGTATAATGTTAAAATAAAGTTTTATAACATAAAAAAAAGGAGTGTTTATCAACATTATTATCCATCTAATTTTTTAATACATCAGAATCTCAATATTTGCTGCAAAATTTTAACAACAAAAGTACGTGTGCACCGCTGATATAAAAACATTTTGATGAATCATTCTAGTTTATTGTAAATTTTCTAAATACATCAGCAAAACACAAAATTTATCTAAAGCGGGTGCTTGTTGGCCTTGGTACGTTACTGCCTTCTGCTACGGACGGCCAGAAAGCATTTTTCAGGCCGTATTGCTAAAGCGGGGAGCAAGCGGCAACGCCGCACAGACGCGGCAACGCCGCAGTCTTAGCATATGTCTTTCTACCGTGCGTCCGCGTGAGCAGTTCAATGGTGTGTGTGCGTATTCACACATAAAACCAGAAGTTAGTTTCTCGACATTGGCGACACTGAAACGAAGTTTCGTATTGTCACCGCGCGAGGTCTCCAACATCAATTCGGAGTTCGGCCGTGACTCCTGTCGACCCTTAAGAAACGGGCGGACGGAAACCACGTCCGGCCCGGGCGACGCGACAGTACGCGCCTCGCCGCGATCGACGACGCTCCTTCCTCGCGCACCGTCGGTATCGCAGTACCCTCCTTCCCCGCCCCCTCCAGAGTACCAAGAGGCCAGAAGTGGAATTTTTCCCCCACTCCTCGTCCGTCCCCACTCTTTTTTTCCCCCACTCTTACCCCCACCAGCTGCTCCTCCCGGACCCCCCTCACCCATCTCTTATGGCGTTCCCCCCGCGGGGAACGTGCCCCCCCCGACCCCCGAAATTCGCCCTGAGGGTAGAAGTATATATTCTTTAGCTTTATATATATATATATATATATATATATATATATATATATATATATATAACGTGCACTTAGTGCATAAAGTGCACTGCCACTATAAGAGCCCCTTAATTCGAAGTTTTAAGCATTTTCAAGCATGCATTTTTAGAATTTATTCAATATTTTTAAAAGCATCTCAGTTTGCTAGTTTTTTATAGCAACATTGAATTATAATAAATAACTAAGTAAGGCTTTGTAATGTAAAAGAAAAAACCTTAAACGGGCAATAAGAGCACAAGCGTGACGTAAAACCGCTAAACTTTATTCTCACAAGTCAAAATTAACGAACGAACGTTTCGACCCTTCTTTGGGGTCCTCCTCAGCGTAAATCTTACATATAAAAATTAATACAAAAGTGGTCTGACGTCGCAAACATACATACAGATAGTCTACCACCGTAAACAGCAAATCATCGCTGGTCAGTCAAGTTATGTGTGCACTCCGACACGTTCTAGAATATCGTCGCATAAAAATTTCCTGGTTGGAGCGCTGTCACCCATAGGGGCGGATATCGAGGTCGTGGAGGTTAGAGCGCTCGGAAGCTTGAAGTTCGTTCCTTCTTTATATAAGAGGTACGTGGACGATATTGCAATGGCAGTGCCTCTTAATGAATGCACTCACGTATTAGAAACATTCAACTCTTTTCACCCGAGATTGCAATTTACTATGGAAATCAGCGTGGGTGGCAAATTGAATTTTTTAGAGGAATTTTTTAGAAGCTTTACATAGGTGACCATTTGCAATTTGACTGGTTCCACAAACCCACTTTTTCCGGAAGATATTTAAATTTCCTTTCTTAACATCCACTCTGTCAGAAAAAGGGCACGGTCATCGGTTTGATTGATCGAGTATTTAAGCTGTCGCACCCGAGATTTCATAAAAAAAAACATAAGATTTTTTATTGTAATTTTTTTTAATTATAATATTAGAAAAAAATTTGTTAAAATGATTTCTAACAAATTGATTAATCTCGATCCAAGGGTGTTATTTCTACACGCATAAACGTATAAAAATGACACACAATTGACTGAAGTTCGTTTTACATGTTTTGTTGCGTGTGCAATTTTAACATGTTTAATCGTATATTAAATTAAAAGTCAATACGTTTAACCGTGTTAAATGACGTAATTTAACGGCAAGAAATATGTAAAAAATGTTTCAGTAAAATAACACACTTGGATATGCAGTACAGCAAATAAATATGTGGAATGCGTTTAATTAGCTGTTTCTTAAGGTTTTAAATCGTTGTTTGTATAATTGAAACCCAAATACGTTATTATCCACGTTGAAATGTGGCAATATGCTGTTTTATTTTTACAATTTCTTGATAACTATATGTAGAATGTAGACAAATCATTTCAGTCTTCATAAAAGTTCTTCCTAAATATGTAAAGAATTATTTGCACCAATTTTCATTAAATTCTTATTATTTTTAATACACTTTCGAAAGTTACATTACAGGTGTTTTAACATTTTTGCTATGTCGCCTGTGTATAAGAAAGAGATAAAAGTTAAATTTCAGTAATTAATTACTCGGCAACAATGCAGACAATTGTATTCAACTTTAGCATAAACGTCAGATTCCCATATAGACGAATATTCTCCATAATTTTGAACTAATTCTTATCATTCTAATTTGAACAACTAATCTCCTTACATTGATACATTCTTGCACATTATAAGTGCCCACTCGGCATGTTATGTTGCTAAAATATTGAAATATTTCGTTAACATTTTATTTGTAACTATGCATTTAAAATAGCAACAAATTTTTAAACGGCAATACGAGTCAGGCGCGGTACGTGGTGCGCAAATAAAGAAATTAATAGTTACAGAAGTGACGAATTACAATGTATATAATATTCCAACTTATAGCAATCATTTTACACGTTCCTAATTCAATCATTTTATAATGTATTTATATTAAAACGATAAGTGTGTAAAATACTATATACAAATAATAATTTTAAAGCATCAGTTGTTGCAATATTCAACATTTGACACTGTTGCAACATTAATATGTATATATATGTAGAAGAGAATAATAAATAAAAAATAATGTATATGTAAAAGTAGAATACTATATAATACAAAAATAATAAAAGAAAGGAACAGTAATGTGCAATCTAATTGTGCTTTAACTTCGACTTTAGTTACTTATGTTAGATTGCTACTATTACTACTAGTTCTCATTGGTACGTATACATAATTCTGCACATTTGATTTCTTTTTTACATTTTACATTTACATATGATTTCTCTAAAAACAAATAATGGCGTCTTGTTTTAAAATTTATCTATTTTGCAAAAATAAAAGTACGATAAGCCGACCGAAAAATAAATAAATTTTTTTTGTAAAAAAACTTGGCGCTGCTAGACTTCGAAATTTAGACATTAAAATTTAAAAATAAGTACTAAGATTTTTGATTAAATAAAAAAACAATAAACATAATTTAGGGAAGAATGCGACAGGAGTAAAAAAGCAGCGCCAAGTTTCTTTAGAAAAGAAATTTATTTATTTTGTTTTAATTAAATATTTTTATTTTGTACTGTTAATTCTTTAATTCTTTTTAATTAAAATAATTTTTTGTAATGTTAAAAATTTGTTAAAGAGAATTAAGAAGCTACTACCACTTGAGTTGGAATATGAAGACCCTTAAATAGGAACATAAAGATACCACTTGGGTTTTATTTTTTTAAAGTAGTTGCACAACGATTATCTTTCAAAGCATAATACATATTTTCTTTACAATTGGTGCAATTTAATTTTAAGACTTTACATCTTTTTTTGAAATACATGTCACTTGAGTTAAGTTAGGTAATATAATTTTATGAATGAAAAATAAAGCTACCACTTAGGTTGAATTTTTAATTAAAAGGTTTAATTAAAATACATTGCGTGTACTTGGCGCTTTTTTTTACCTTTCTTAAAAAATTAATTTTACGAAGTCATTAAAGCTTCGTCTCAGATAGATCTGGCAACAATAAATGATGGGAATGACTGGGGTAGATTGGGTCAAACTGAAGAGAAAAGTCGTATACCATTTTGCAAAATTCGCAATAGTTAACAAGTTATTAATTAAAACGTCTGAGATATGCGCGCACAAGGAGCGATAGAGGCGGGCCTCGGCGGCTGGCTGGGCTGGCACGGTGCCCGGCGCGCGGCGAGCGGTGGGGGTCGAGAGACGAGCGGCGAGCGGGGCGCGGCGCGGCGCGGCGAACGTCGAGCGACAGATGTTATACACTGCAACGAAAAAGTATTAGAGCCAGCCCATACTAAACTTACAATAATTCCTTCGCGTAAACGGGATTTTCCTTCGCGTAAACGGGATTTTGTAGTAACTTACAATAATTTACTCCGCGTAAACGAGTGAATTATCGTAAGTTACTACAGAAGTAACGCGCTCGCGTAAACGTAGTAACAGTAGGTAGCACACGTATTGGCTATTGCATAGGCATTGCCGTAACGTCTTACGCCTTAGATAATATTAATTAGTTTAGCTTGAATTATGTGTAATAAAAACATTTAATTTTAGTAAATTTAATTATTTTGCATGTCAAAGTTTACGAGGTTTACCACAAGCCTTACTTTAACTTTTGTTTATGTTATAATAACTTTAATGGTGCGTGTCCACCTGCGAGTAAAACTCTCGAGAGTAGCTCTCGAGATTGATTCTCGCAAATGGACATATTCCTAAAGAGTACCTATAACGGAGAATGAATCGCAGCTCTCGGCGAGCGAACTTTTCAAGACCTACTCGCAAATCGACACGACGTTATTTTACTCTCGGAGATCAGCTCGCCAAGCTCGAACGCTGTTCGTATTTTGAGAGCTACATGATGACACAAAGGAACTTATTGAATAATGCGGAAATCATGAACCATTGTAAAATACTACTGTGACAGAAATAAAAGTTTTTTTAATTTTTATGTTTTGCGAATAAAGTGCGAAAAATTCATAATTTAAAGAATTAGATAAGAATATTTTTAATACATTCTCTGCTTATTACATGGTCAATAATTAGTAACTTTAGTTTTACATACTTTGCACGTTTTAGTTACAGCGTTGAAATTAAATACATTTTTACATCGCAAATTAAGTACATTAAAAAAAAAATTATTAAATATTTACATGTAAAAATCTAACATCAACGCCAAGTTTTTTGACAAGAAAAATTTACGTATTTTAATAAAATATTTTTATTTTGTACTGTTACCTTTGTAATTCTTTGTGATTAAATTATTTATTCTATTTAAAAATACATATATAAACTTTATATTTAAATACAAATTGTATTCCCTCGTTGGATTAAATATTTTAATAAAATATTTGTATTTTGTACAGTTACCTCTGTAATTCTTTGTGACCATTAAAAAATACACATGTAAACTTTGTATTTAAATATCTTGTATTCCCTTGTTAAATTTATATAAAATTTTTTAATCTTATAAAATTGTTATCATACATTCTTTTCTAATTGACACAATGTAAAGATTTTTCAAAGTAGTGCAACAATTATTTTTTGAGGCAATATACATGTTCTCTCTGTAATTGGCGCTCTAATTTAAAAAGATATCATTTCTTTTTTGTAATTGTAATAGATCACTTGAGCGCGACTCTTCTTTTTGATAAGGTAACATAATTTTGTGACGTGTATCACTTGGGTTATAATTTTTTGGAAATAAAGGTACTACTGCTTAGATTTTTTCGAGATTTTTTGAGATATAAAGATCTACCACTTGTTACTTAGGTTTTTTCGAGGTATAATACTACCACTTTCTTTTTTTTTAAATAACAACATATACACTACTATACGTGTACTTGGCGCCTTTTTTTACCTTTTTTTAAAAAAGGTAATTTTGTGCGGATACGAATTTACGAAAACAAAGCTTCCTCATCTATGATAAAGCAAAACAATGTTAATCTTTACTTTCAATATATATATATATATATATATATATATATATATGTATATATATATATATATAATTGTATAATTGTATTCATATATATATATATATATATATATATATAATTGTAAAGTTACAAACAAATATCTTACGCGGTAACATGTATATGATTATTATGATTTATTATATCCTGTCCGATATAATTGGCTACGAACAAATAAAAAACACTGCAAACTGAAAATACAAAAGGCAGCAAAATTTTCTTAGCATTTTCTGCGGACGACATTACCTGAAATATCTAAGATACGAAATATCTAAGATCGTATATAGTTATACTCCGTTTATCTATATACACTGTGTATCAAACTATCCGCCCTACCCGTAAACGCAAGGTGACAGGAAGTTGGAGAGAAATGTTAAGCGCCAATCTTATCCAAAAAATCGAATGAGGGTATTTCCGTTTTCCGGAACTGATCGGAAATAGTGGCAACTGGAGTCGACTTTGAAATCTTAAATGAGAACATGTCGTGTAGGGTATCGTTGGATAGAGCTTCAAAACAGAATTATTTTTTATTTGAACATAATCACAGTATCTCCAACCGTTGAGGAGAAACGATTGGAAAATCGAAAGGTGATGATGTCGAAATAATAATACAAAGTTTCGTGTCTGAAAAAAGAAACATCTTTTATTGGACCTTACATGTGTTCAACCCTATACATATGTTTCCATTTGAGATTTCAAAATTGACTCTCAGTTGCTACTTATACTTTCGGTTAGTTCCGGAAAACGGAAATACTTTTATTCAATTCTTCGGATAGGATTTGAGGCTTAACATTTCTGTCCAATTTCCTAATGTCACTTCATATTTACTATCTGAACCTCGTCATCAGCAACCTAGGACACCTAGACATAAATTTCAAGGTATTAATACACGTAGACACCGAAAACTACGGAGCGCACTATGTGGACGTTGTCATCGGAAACCTGGGACACGTAGACATCGAATTCAAGGTATTAATACACTTAGACACCGAAAACTACGAAACGCATTATCTGGACGTTGTAATCGGCGACCTGGGACACGTAGACATCGAATTCAAGCTGTGAGAACTGTTGACGCTACTTACACAATGCTGCCAATATTGTGGGATGAAAATCACCAGCTCCGGAATTAAAATTATGTCGCGACATCTTTAAAATTGAGACATCATAAAAATTCAGACATCATAAAAATTGATACATCATAAAAATTGAGACATCATAAAAATTGAGACATAAAAATTCAGACATCATAAAAGTTCAGACCTCATAAAAATTCGGACATCATAAAAATTGAGACATCATAAAAATTGAATGAATTAAAATTATGTCGAGACATCATAAAAATTGGATGAATTAAAATTATGTCGAGATGTCATAAAAATTGAGAAACATCATAAAAATTGAATAAATTAAAATTATGTCGAGACATCATAAAAATTGTATGAATTAAAATTATGTCGACACATAAAAATTCGGAATTATTTTTACGTAGCGACATAATTTTAATTTATTCAATTTTTATGATGTCGAGACATAATTTTAATTCATACAATTTTTATGATGACTCGACATAATTTTAATTCATACAATTTTTATTATGTCTCGACATAATTTTAATTCATTCAATTTTTATGATGTCGACATCATTTTAATTCATACAATTTTTATGATGTCTCGACATAATTTTAATTCATCTAATTTTTATGATGTCCAGACATAATTTTAATTCGTGAAATTAAAATTATGTTAGGACATAAAAATAATTCCGAATTTTTATTATGTCTCGACATAATTTTAATTTATGCAATTTTTATTATGTTTGACATAAATTTAATTCATTAGTAAAAATCGCTATTTTTCTCAAGACAATTATTTTTTGAAACTTTTATATTGTATAGATTATTATTTATGCTATTGAAAAGTAAAACGGTGTGCCATGCAATTTTTATTATGTATATCAAATTTTAATTCGATAAATTAAAATTATGTCGTGACATCATAAAAATTGGTTGAATTAAAATGATATCGACACGTAAAAATATGTCCGAATTTTTATGATGTCTTGACATAATTTTAATTCATTGTAATTTTTCTTAAGACTATTATTTTTTGATCTTTTATATTGAATGGAATATTTATTATGCTATTAAAAAGTAAAACGGCTTGCCGTACAATTTTTATTATGTTCCGATATAATTTTAATTGGATGAATTACTATGATGTCGGAACATAATAAAAATTCGGAATTATTTTTATGTCCCGACATAATTTTAATTCGTCCAATTTTTATTATGTTCGACATAATTTAAAATCATTAGTAAGAATCGCTATTTTTCTTAGAACAATTATTTTTGGAAACTTTTATATTGTGTAGAATATTATTGATGCCATTAAAAAGTAAAACGGCGTGCCATACTCTTCTCTCTCTCTCTCTCTCTCTCTCTCTCTCTCTCTCTCTCTCTCTCTCTCTCTCTCTCTCTCTCTCTCTCTCTCTCTCTCTCTCTCTCCACACTCTTTTGCAAAACCAGGTATTTTAGTTATTAAATTAGTTATTTAAGCATTATTCATATAAAGAACGTTAAATTTATTTACTTATTTTTTCTTTAAAAAATGTAATAAAATAAAGAACAGAATTCATAAAGTTGTTTGAAAGACGAAACTACTGCACATATCCTTAGCTTTCCTAATAATTAAAAATTTACAGAATTGCATTATTTTCTCACAGTATTAATTAACTGACAACATAATGCGCATTATGTTGTTTTATTAAATGCATGAAATATATTGTATTTAGTATAAATAAAGTCTGGAAGTTGTTTGCATTTTACAAATGATATTACAAGCAATTACTATAATAATTTTAATTGCAATATATATCTATCATTTTTTGTCGTGTATTTACTCATCACACTTAATTATCATTATTTATTGCTTATTTATATTTCTTATTTTTTTTCTTTCTAATTATAAGAATTGGCACGTGTAATACATACTTATTTAGAATTGATTGTAGATTTTAATCGAAAAGTTCTTAAAGGAACAGCGAGTTTGACTATTAAAAGTGCATCTTTAATTATAAATGAGATAGTGAGTATTATAGATATATTTTTATATCGAACAAAAAATTTGACTGGTTTTATTAATATGTAATATCGAATAAATAGATTTTAGATAACCTTGGACTTGTTATATCAAGTGTCACAGACATGTCTAATGGAATACATTTAAATTATTATAATAAAATTAATTATGCTTTTGGAAGTTCATTTTGCGTACAATTACCACAAACTGATGCGCTGGTGCTACTTATAACACTAAGTTAATATAAGATATTTTTAGAAAGATATAATTACTAAAAATGATTGATGTAAGAATTGAATATACTGATAATACGATACTTTTCAGATGTAGAATTCAAATTAAATATGAAACAACTCCATACTCTCTTGCATTATGTTGGCTAACACCTGCGCAAACTACTCTGATGCATGGTGTTTATATCCCTTCCTATTGTCTAACAATAAGGTAAACTGGCTAAACAAAGATATTCTTTTGCATGATGAATGAATTTTTTCTACGTGAACAAAGTGTATAAAAGTACTTTTTTAGCTAATATATACACGCCAGAGCATAATTTCCTTGCCAGGACACTCTATCTGTCAAATTTACGTACTCAGCTACGGTAAGAATTTATATAAAAGCAATACCAGTTAGTATTTCTATGCATTCATTCATTTATTCATTTACATGAAATTAATGATATTTGATTAATTTATTATTGATAAAAATAATAAAAATTTGGAGAAATAAGAATGGAATGTTTTAGTAAAAAAAATTTATATATATAAATATTTAATTTTTTTTACTAAAGCATTCCATTCTTATTTCTCCAAATTTTTATTATTTTTATATATATAAACGTGAATTCCTATATTAATTTTCTAGCTATATTAATTTTCTATCCTAATTTTCTATATTTTATAAATTACTTTAAAATAAAATTAAAATAAAATATATATTTAATTTTTATTGATATATTTTTAACATTTTTAGATTTCAGTACCCAAAAATTTTAAAGTTGTTACGTCCGCACATTTAGAAAGTATATGCGAAGGCCCGGAGATAGCCGTATATACATTCCTTCAAAGTAGACCGGTACCATCTTATGCGGTGATTATTGCTGTGGGCTCACTAGAGAAAAGACGTCTTAATAATAGGACCGATGTATTTGCCGAAAACAAATTTATTGACACGTGTATGAATACGTTTCATTTTGCCACGATTGAAACCATATGTTGGAAATTGCCGAACGTTTGTGTGGACCCTATATATATATATGTGTGTGTGTGTGTGTGTGTGTGTGTGTGTGTGTGTGTGGGATAATAAAATATTAACTAAATATCTTGATATATATTATTTATTTATTTTGAGAAGGACCGAAAATGCGGTCGAAACGTTGTGAATTTTGAATATATTTATTATTTGGCCAGTCGGGTCGAACAAACACGACTTTTTGTTTTATTATTTATTTAAATTAATTTAAATTTAAATTGCTTTACATTTATTTTTTGATATGTTTATTTAAATTTATACATATAACAAATTTTTCTTTTGTGGATTGTCAATCTTCTTTGTTTATTGTAATTACTTTTTTGTTATTACATTTAAAATGAAATCTCTAGGCAGATACGATATATGCGTGCTTCCACCAAGTGTGGCACATTTCGAAATAAAATGTCCCTGCGTGATATTTATTTCGCCGACACTACTTGGCGGAGATCGTTCTTCTATCAGGAAATTCGCTCGAAATGTTTCACAGAGCTGTGGGCAGGAAATTTAGTTACGTGTTCGAATTATGAGCATTTGTGGTTGAATAAGAGTTTTAGCATTTTTATTAGCAGGAAAATTGAAAGCAAAATATGGTTCTGTGAAGAC
Organism: Temnothorax americanus; assembly: GCF_048541705.1. NCBI lineage: Eukaryota > Metazoa > Arthropoda > Insecta > Hymenoptera > Formicidae > Temnothorax > Temnothorax americanus. The sequence goes on from NW_027509301.1 coordinate 173,942, forward strand.
ATAAAGTCTTTATCTCGAAAGGGAAGGATTAACGAATTTGAATGCTATAGTAAGATTTTAACTTTGAAAATAAAATAAGAAATAATGTTATCAAAAATAATAATATTCTATATTGTATAATACATAATAAACACACACAAATTCCTGCATTCTTATTGGATAATATTTTCTGAAATTGTATTATAGATCCAAAATCTTTCAAATATCGGCTTGCTAAGATGTTTATTACCCAATTTGACGGGTTGGTCGCCTCACAGAGCTATTAAATATGTGCCTTACGAAGTGGGATATGTACTCTTAAGGTGCGTGTCCACCTGCGAGTAAGAACTCTCGAGAGCAAAAAGAGAGAAAGAGAAAGAGACTCTCGAGAGTATCTCTCTCTCTCTCTCTCTCTCTCTCTCTCTCTCTCTCTTTCTTTTTGCTCTCGAGAGTTCTTACTCTCAGGTGGAGACGCACCATGAGATCATTTGGAAAATATGTTAGGAGGACCCTCAGTATTCGAACCATTTCTTAAATATTATTTTTGTAAATTAGCATTTAAAAGTATCAACACTACGGATTGGATAAACTACTTGAATGCATATTTTTTTGACAAGAAGATGGTAACGTACCTTTTATACAAATAAACTGCAGTTGCACTAGTATTCATATGCTTGGCATTAGAAATAATGATTTCAATGTTGTTCTCAGATATTAGATTGTGTTGAATGGAACTCGTGGTTCTATAATATTCCTTCTGCATCTATCTTGCCGAGAGTGACCGCACGTGAAACAAAGTGTTTCGACTTAGCGAGAGGAATGGGTCAAATGGGATAATAACACCCATAGTATACCTTCAATGACATATGGAGATCTTGACGACGCCGAGAAAATAATATTCATAAACTACCTACTTTTTTATTTTCATACTGATTTGTGCACGGAAAAACTGGAATCAATTTCATGTTGTTACTCTCTTGATTCCAGAAATGGTGAAATACGGTAAATATGCATATTTTCATTTAGACTGATTCACTGCAATTACTCAATGTAAATCGTACGTATTTCACAGGTTTGTTTGGCTGCTATTGTGCGTTAAAATTTGATGGGCTGAGAAAGTTGAATCAGCTTTGAAGTTTGCCACTGAATATTGTTCGCCAAATTATGCATGTCCTATATTTCAACATTTGTACGAATGGACAAAAATGCGTCGATTAAAACGTATAAAAAAAATAAAGAGAAAGTGTTACATAAGACCCAAGAAGAATTAGATACAATTTTACACCTAAATTTATAATTACTTTTTTAATAATTAACGAAATTAATAATTAATTAACCCCAAATTTTTGTTTTTACGTAAAGATGCCTTTTGCACATTGATACTCGACCCGCTCATTTTTCAGTGAACAAATATCTTCAAAAATGTGAGGGGAGGAAGCCACTCGTTAAAATGTATTATATTAGTCAGAATTTATTACTGAATACAGAATCGTGAAAACGAGAGAGACTGGCTCTTTCGGCGGTCGTTGCAGGACTGAGCCTGTTTTCCCGTTGCCGGGACGCGCTGCTTTTTAACAAAATAACGTCGAACATAAAACTAACGCTCTTGTCGCGAAGCGGGCACGAAAATATTTACGCGACCGAAGGACGATCGAGTTGCTATGCCGCATTATACTATAGTTCCTACAGTTTCGGCAATCCTGACTCAGAATCGTCCTCGATTTATTCATTGAAAGGATAACGCATACAACAATAATTATTAAACATAGTGTGACGTCTTACAAGCTATTTATCCCTAATGGTCTACTTAACATAGGGTCGCATGTTTTTGGCTTCCCAAACGCCTTGATACTTTTTTTGGGTGTTTTGAAATCCTGAGATATCGGAAACTAAGTATCGGTCATTTCGCAATTTTTTCGCAACAACATATGGCCCTTTGTATTGAGGAACGAGCTTCTTAGAAGTACCGGCAGTACTATCCAAATTACGCAGTAATACATATTCGCCCTCTTTATATACAGTCGGTTTCTTGTGTTTTTTATCAAAGTATTTTTTATTATATTCCTGAGAAGACGCTATCTTTTCGGAAGACCTTGCTCTAATATCTATTAGATCTCTATCTTTAACATTTACGCTCGAATCCAAGTATTCCTTGATCAGGTCATCTACTGTGCCACGTTGGTCGATTCCAAAAAGCAATTGGCTAAGTGTTTCATTTGTACTTTTGTTTATCGTGTTGTTTAAAGCGTGTTCGATCTGCGGTAACACGTTATACCAAAGTTGATCTTCCTCTTTATTTACAAGCTTGCCCAACATAGGAATCACTACGCGATTAATTCGTTCCACCTGACCATTGCTTTGAGGGGAACCAGTGGCTATCAATATATGCTTAATAACGTGCTTATCAACAAAACTCTTAAACTCTTGCGAAGTGAAACAAGAGCCCCTATCGGAGACAATAACTCGAGGCTTACTATAGTTGCTAAAATAATCGGATAGTGCTTTAATAGCTTCTTTACTTGCGGTGGTCTTTGTGGCGTACAACTTGACGTATTTTGTGAACGCATCTACAACTAGGAAAATATACTTTTGTCGCACACCGTTTATCGATGGGTCCCAAGTGGTCAATGTGCAATACGTCCAGGGGAGTGTTTCCTTTTGGTATCGGATGCAAAATGCCTTCCGTTTTTCCCGAATGTGGAGAATATGCTAAGCATTTCAAACAATTAGAGATATGAGCTCTTACTTTCGCTTTTAAATCAGGAAACCAATAACTTTTAAGTATTACCTCCATAGTTTTTTCTACCCCCAGATGCCCCATTTGATCATGATATCTAAACAAGGTATTATTTTCCATATTTTGAGGAACGGGAAATTTTAAAACAGCCTCAATGCCACTATCAGTCGGACTTATGCCCTGTGAAGAGATGGAGTAGCCTAAATACTCTATTTTGGTAAATAAAAATTTACATTTGTCAATTCGCAGATTACATCTATTTTCGATCAATAATCTAAATACGCGTTTTAATACATAGAGATGACGTTCTAACGACTTAGTTGCTATCAAGAAATCATCGAAGTATGCTATTACATCTCCCTCACGGATCAGCTCCTGCAATATATCGTTTACAAATTTTTGGAATCTAGTCGGGGCTGTTTTTAATCCAAACGGCACTACAACGAACTCAAATTGGCCGAATGGTGTAACAAATGCAGTATATTTAATGGACTCTTCAGACATGCGAATGTGGAAAAATCCATCTTTTAAGTCTAATACACTAAATATTCTTTATCTCTAGAACATTTAATTGATCTTCTATCAAAATTGGAAATTATCTCTTAAAATTTTTTTTAAAATTTTTCGATAACGAACACTTCCCCGGTACTCTCCTTTTTTTTAACGACAAGAAAACCGGGCGAGAAATTTTGGGGAGTTACTAGGCCAATGACCCTTTTTCGCTTAATTTGTAAAATTTTCCCTTTCAACTTTTCCTTTTCACTATACGTAATCCCTCGGGGGAAAAATGAAAGCTTTTTAATTTCAACTTTAAGTCTTCGCTTAACCTTGGGCTTTAAGGGCTTTTTTGGCTCAATTCTTTTTCGAACAATTTTTTTTTAAACCCTAACTTTTTTCGGGAACAAATTCCGGTTTTAATTACTAACTTTCCTTATTTATTGGAATACGTTTTTAAAAATTTTAAGAATCTCGTTACTACTTCAAATTTCGTCGTTTTTTTAAATTTCCGAACTTTCAGGAATAAAAATTAAAAATTAATTTAGCTCTTTTAGTTCCCGCCAAAATTATATAAAAAATGAGTATTTTATCGACCAGTATACTGACACGTTATTTTTCACAATTTTTGACGAAATAAATTTCAATTGTAGATTCCAACACGTTTAGTGACTGCCTTAAAATTCCCCCACAAAATTTTTTCCCAAAACACAGTGGGTTAATAAAAAAAGGGAATAATTTTTCTTTCAAAAACTTTTTGGGACCCCATATCGAAAAACGCATCTTTTAGTTTCATACTTCGCAATAAACACAAAATTTTATCAAAAACTTTTTTTTAAAATTCTTACTAATAACGAGGCATTCAATTACTTGTTCTGATTCACTTATTTTTTTTTCGCTTTCATGCCCTTTTCCCCCCATTTAAAGGGGCCCCTTTTTTTTTTCTAGGGGGATTACATCCTTAGAATACCCCCAATTTGGAATTGTACCCATTTTGACCGGACCATGACTCCGTCGACGCATCCTTTCTCCCCAATTTCGTATGAACTGCACCCCCCTTCTCCCTTGTTTTCCTTTTCAGTTTTTTCCGGACGTTTTTTCTCCTCCACAGTTTGACACTTTAAAAAGCCGTCAGCTCGTCTTTCGAGGGGGAAATTTGAACTTTTTTTGATTTCGTAACTGCAAATGATATACCCTCAAAGTTCCAAAATTTCTTTTTCCCTGGAAGCGATTTTCAAGTATAAAACTTCTGTGGTAAATTTCACTAAAGCTTCCCCTGCTTATTTCTTTCTTCAAAAATTTTTCCCAGCTTTAATTTACTTTGACGGTGAAACGTACTTTGGATTTTAAGATAAAACCTTCGCGCTGACTTTTAATGCTCGGGCGGAGTGAAAAAACCCTCTACGCTTTTCCTTAAAACGGGCTCCATGAGAATTTTTGCACGGTTTTTATCCAAAGATATGGGTTTTAAAATTAAAAAAACGGGTTCTTTTCCCAATTTTCGGAAATGCCCTCTTTTCCTTTTAAAAACGCTCACAAATTTACATATTTCTTTCCGCTTGGGTTTTATGGCACTTCCGGTTCCCCCCACGTTCCCGGGGCATTACCAACATCTGGTTTTTCTCTCCAACATCCGCATCCTCCGCATTAACGCTTGTTCTGCCGCCAATTCCATCTCCGCACCACGTCTTTGGCAGGTCCCCCGCGGGTTTCCCGGGCCCCTCTCCCCCCACCGCCCCACTGTGTCCTATCACTTATGACGAGCTTTTCCCTTCTCGTCGCCATCTCCTGCCTGTCCCGTGCTGCTTGCTTTTTTCTTGATTTTGTCCACCGTCGCTCTTTTAAATTGTTAATCCGTCTTATTTCTCCCCTCGCTTGCAATCGGGCTATCAATCCGCCTTCTGCCCATGTCGGAACTCCGTTTTGAGCAACCTTTGACTGGAGCCTTTACCCCCGGTATTGGGCCCTAGTTTTTCCTAAATACGGAAGTTCGGAAAAAAAGGGGACCTCACCCATACAGGTTCCCCTTGAAATTCCCGGCAGTTTATCACGGCGGTTAAAATGCTAACACTCGAATACCGAACTCCCCCGATCCCACTTCTTTAATTTTTTGGGGGGAGGAAGCCCTCGTTAAAAGTATTATTTTGGGGCGGGGTTTTTTAAAAGGAATACAGAATGGGAAAAAAGAGAGAAAATTCTCTTTCGGCGGTCTTTGGGGACTGAGCCTGTTTTCCCGTTCCCGGGGGCGCGCTGTTTTTTAAAAAAAACGGCGAAAATAAAAAAAAAAGCTCTTGTCGGGGGAAAGGGGGGGACGAAAATTTTTTCGCGCCCCAAGGAAAATCAGTTGCTATCCCGGGGATTATACTATGTTCCTAAAAAAAAAATTTTTTTTTTTTTATTATTCCGTAAAATCCCCTAAAATATCCGAAAAAAAGTTAAGAAAATCCAAACAAATCAAAGACCCCCGGGAGGGGGTTTGCCCCAAAGGGAAACCCCCCAAGCGGGGGCCCCACCGTGACTCTTTTACGCGATGCGACGAGTTTTTCAAAAACTGGGGAAAATTTTTTTAATTAAAAAAACAAAATAAAAGGATAAGTTTTTTAAGTAGGCTTGACGATATTTTTGGGGGCGTTTATAAAAAAAAATTTTTTTAAAATTTTCCCCCTTTTGTGCTTACAGGGGGGATTTTTGGGGCCCAAAAAAACCAAAAAGTGAAAATTTTTTTTTTTAAAGGGAAAACTATACGTCGTCGTCCTAAAACAGAAAACGTAACTTTTTTTTATTTTTAAAGGGAGTGCCCCTTTTTTTCCCCAAAAGTCGCGCGCGCTTTAAAATTTTCGATCTAGTAGGAAAATTTTGATAAATTTTTATAGACTTACGGTTGAAAAAGAAAAAAAATTTAAAAAAATTTTTGAAAGAATCGAACTTTTTAAAAACCCCTAGTTAAAAGAAAATATTGTCCCCCCATGAAAAAAAAATTTTTAAAAATTTAGAAAAGGGGCTTTGATATAAAAAATAGCTAAAAAAGGCTAAAAAAAGTTTTAATCTCCCTCCCCCCCCTTTTTCTCTTTCCCTTTTTTTTTCTTCGTCCCCCCGCCTCTGGTTTTTTTTGGGGCCCGCGTCCAAAAAAATTTTTACGTATATATTTTTAAAAGCATACCCAAATTTTTTACTTACTTTTTTTTTCAAAAATTTTTAAAATAAGAAAAAATTTTTAAAAAACCCCTTTTTAGGGACAAAATCACGGGGAAAGTGTTTGTAGGGGAAAAAATTTAAAAAAAACCAAAAAATATCACTTTTTACGAAAACAAAATTGGGGAAAGGGCTGTCCCCATTTTTTTTCGGAGGGTTTAAAAAAACTCGCAATCGACCTTAAAACCGGGGTTAGGGGCAGAAAAAACCCCCCCAAAAATTTTAAAAACTGGTTAAAAGTTTCAGAGAATTTTACTCAAAAGATGACGGAAATTTCCCCTACAAATTGGCAACATACCCCCCTTTACATTTGGGGATTGACGTTTTTGTTCTTTTTCCGTTTACTTAAAAATGCTTGACATAGAAAAGGGGTTTTAAAAAATCGTCAGATTTTAAAAAATTTAGCGGATATTTTTCCTTTTTTAAAACGAAAATTTTCGGGGGAAAACATATGCAAAAAAAAATTTGATATGACAATGTTTTAGCAGTAAAAAATTTAATTTCCCAGAAAAAAAATAAAAAAATTTAAAAATTTTTTATTGGGAAAATTTTTTCTTTAAACGTTTTTTTAAAATTGGGGAAGAACGCTTTCTAAATTACGAATTTAATTACATTTAATTAAGGGGTTTTTTTATACGTACGATTTAAATTTTTAAAATTGCGCTTGCCCTGAGAATAAAAAAAGATTGTGGAAAAATTTTTTTATCGTTTATTTGGTAATACATTAGTTTTTTAAAAAATTTTAAAAAAAAATTTTTTTAAATTTTTTTTTGTCTAAATAAAATCTAAACCAAAAGGTTTTCCAAGTGTTAAGTCAGTACCCAAAAACATGCCCAAAGTACCCCAAAAAAAAAATTATAATAAAATCTAAAATATAAAAAAAAGTCCGGGGGTTTTTCACCATTTTTAATCCGAACGGCCCCCACAAAATTTAATGATCTAAAGATTTGTTGGATTCGTCTCCGCCCCCCCCCCTAGCATAATAACAAAAAAAAATTTACCGGGGCTGGGGGGGAAACCCCGGGGGGGGATGCTAGGGATATTAAAATAAATGGGGAAGTAATTTAAAAAAAAGATAAAAGAAATTAACAAGTAGCCAAATTTTAAAAAAAATTTTGGGGGACGGTCAACAGTTTCGTAAGTTACCCCCATATAAAAACCCTTTAAAAAATAATAAGATACATTTTAATTTTTTAAAACCCCCGGACGGTTCCCCTTGTGTTTTTTAGTCGTCTTTAGCGAGTGCTAACATCAAAAAAAAAAAAAATAAGCAGTGAAACTTTTCCCCGAAAAAAAAAACATTTTTTTTTAAAAAAATTTTAATTTTTTTGGGTTTTTGATATGATTTTTTTTAAAAAAAATAACATCAGGACAAAGAAGTAAAGTCCCACACTCACCAGAGTTCGGAACGCGAGAAAAAAGAAAAGTATATTCGTAACTTGTATTTCAAAAATTTTTTTTTAAAAAATTTTTATTTTATTTAAAACTATAACTTGGGAGTGTTAAAAATTTTAAAATTTTTTTAGTGAAAAGAAAAAGAATAAAATCAAATTTGAGCAAATACAATGCGTGCGTGATGCGTGCAAGTTCGTCAATAAGTAAATTTACGCTTGCCAGCATATATTCTAGCTTGTATATCCCTATTTAAATTGAAAAAAAATTTTTTTTAAAAAATATAAAAGGAAAAATTTTTTTTTTTTACTAAACTTAGAATGTTTTTAAAAAAAATTTTTTTTTATATATATACTTAAAATTAAAAATTTTATTTTTTAAATATAATTAAATAAAAATTATATTTTTTTACAAAATATTTTAAAAAAAATTGTTTTACCTTTTTAAAATTTTAAATTTTTTTTCAACCTATCTAAAACTCCCCCCAATAATAATACCACAAGATAAAAGTAACACATATAATTTTTTTTTTTTTCTCTTTCTGAATTCATTCTGTTTTTTATACGAAAATTTGGAAAAAACCTCAAAAAAAAATTTCCCCCATTGTTTTTGGGAATTATTCGTAAAGGGGAAAAATCAGCTAGTTCAAACTTTTTTAAATTTTTAAAGGGGGGGGTCATTATCATGTATTTAGAAATTAAACAAAAACACAAAAAACCCCCAAAAAAAAGAGGAGAACTGGAGATATGATTTTGTTTGACTTCACTCTTGAGGTTTCAATTGGGGGGGAGAATATATCAATAACAGATAACTCGGGAGCTCCGAGGGGGGGGGGGAGGGGGGGGGGGGGGAAAGGGGCCGGGGGGAATTTTTTTGGGGGGGGGTCAGCGGGGGGGGGGGGGGAAATTGGGGGCGAGGGGGGGCCTTTGGGGGGGGGGGGCTTGGTGGCGAGGGGTTTGCCGGGGGGGGGGGGCTTGGGGGGAGGGGGCAGCGGGGGGGGGGGCGACTCGTTTGTTTGGGGGAAAAAGGGGGGGGGGGGGGGGGGGCGTGTCGGACAAAGTTTTTTTTAAAATTAATAAACATATCGC